>NC_049908.1:29289380-29532819 GCF_001411555.2 Juglans regia
TATCAATGCATACAAAAGAGTGGCGCGGTCAGGACCGACATCACTCTGATGACCAGTAGGATAAAGGTTTGTAAGGACTATCCTACTGAGAATGAGAAACTCGGGGGAAAAACGAGAGGTGAGAATGGGTGTCTTACCATCCCAACTCGAAAAATGACCGATTAAACATTGAACAATGACAGTCGGACTTGGAGGAGAAGTCCGTGTATATGGATAAGTGGGGTTTGCCACTCGCGGGGCATGTAGCAAGTCCGCAACCATGCCCGGAGTCACCCGGAAAACAATGTTCCAGAGACTGACTTCAAAAGAGCCATCATCAGCGATGGCATCAATATTGGAGTAGAACTCCTTAACCAACTCCACAGAAGGAGTGGGATGACCAGTAGTCAAGGCGAGCCACTAGCGAGACTCAAAAATGCGAGGAATTACAGTCTCAGAAAGCTCACCAAGGAGAACTTCCCGCTCAACAATAAGAGAACGGGTGGAAAAATTTTGAGTGTAGAGTTCTCTTGCATGAGGATTGCGAAAATGTGCTTGAGCGGGGGCTGGAGGATTTTGGCGTGAACGAACCCTTCGAGACATGATAGATGCTGGACAAAATCAATGACCGTTAGACAAGGCTAAAGGTAATGTGAAATGCCCAATGCTTGATGAATGCACATGCCTAATTGTGAACCAAGCCAAACTTATGCAATGTTGCTAAAACAATGTCAAAATGCATAATGCACAATGCACATGCCTAATTGTGAACCAAGCCAAACTTATGCAATGTTGCTAAAACAATGTCAAAATGCATAATGCACAATGCACATGCCCACTAACACAATATAACAACCATTTTGCATTTTTGAGCACTTCAAACTCAATTAAGCCAAGATTGGGTTTTAAACCCAATGGAGGTCCCAAGTCTCAATGCCAAACACTATCCCAACACTAGAATAGACAAACATGACCATGGGGATAATGTAGTATCAATGCATGATGAAAATAAGAAATTAAACTTCATTGAAGCATTTTACCGAGCACTTGGAGTGCATCCAAGTACAAACCAAATGAAAAACCCCTTGGGGGTTCTAAGAACCTCCTAAATACAAAGAGAATAGGAATGGACAACCAAGAGGTCCATTCAAACACCAAACAAATCACCAAGAATGCTCCATTTCGGAATCCCCAAATCAAAAGCCCTAAATTCCGAAATGCATGTATATGGAAAATGCATGAAGAAATTCAAGATAAACACCGAAAATGATTGGAGAGAATCAAAGATTAGAGACTTACCGTGATTATAATGTGATTTCTTGAGAGAAATCAAATGAAAACACACGGTGAGAAGAGAGAGATGTCGCGCAAGAAGGGGAAGAAGAAACGGCGCAGAGAGAAAGAAGCAGGCTGGGGAAAAAGAAAGGGGCGCGGGGCATTTTAAAACACTTTCGCTCGAGCGGCTTTTAAGTTCGCTCGAGCGGCTTCCCACAATTTTACTTTTCTGCCTTTAAAAAAAATCAGTGTGATCCAACTATTAATGAGGTTAATTTTTAAATCATTCACACACATCAAATGTAGAAAGGCATCATGTCATTATAAAACACGCAGGTAATAAAAACAAAGTATCACAAGTAATCAAAACAGCCGTGTTGACAAATTCCTTGCTTAATCAAGAAATTTCAACCAAAAGGTGTGAGTGGGGTTGGGCTGTACAAGAAACCATAAGTGTTTGAGAAACTCTTCCATGATGCAGAAAGTCAAACCCAATGCTGCTAGCACCTAGATGCTTCTGTTTGATTATCTGTATCAATGTCAGGATACTTGTTTACCCTTTTCTTTTATCCTTTTTTTTTTTTTAAATATGCAACAACATCCCTTTTTCTTTTTCTTTGTGCAAGGGAACAATAATGAGGTTGTCTAGCCCGTGGTCAATTCTGTGTGTAGGTAGAGTTTCCTAACACTTTTGATTGCCTCCCCAAGAACTCACGGTGGTGAAACGTCGATTGACTAAGCGTGGAGTGAAGTGTGTGAAGCTAGTCACAGATTACAACTGATACTCATGTTTCAAACCTTTGTAAGCCATAGATATATGATACAATTCTCAAAAGACACATGCACCTAGATTTTTAGAATTAACAGCACCAATAACTAAAAATCACAACCATGGAGTGCATGTAAAGGCAGTATTACCCAAAAAGGAATAAGACGATGAATAATCACAAAATAACAAAAATAAAAGAAAGAAGAAAAAAAATGCATGTAATGCATGCAATGCATGTTATGCATGTTTCAACCCTCAGGTCAATGCACAGATACCAATAGCCTTTCTAAGTAATTCAAACCGAAGCCCATCCAAAGGTTTAGTGAAAAGGTCGGCTAGTTGGTGTTCGGTGGGAATGTACTCAAGAGTCACAACACGTGTTTCTACCAGCTCTCGAATAAGATGATGTCTAATGTCAATGTGCTTGGTCCTAGAGTGTTGGACAGGATTTTTTGAAATGTTTATGGCACTAGTATTGTCACAATAAATGCTCATCATACCTTGAGTAATGCCATAGTCACACAACATTTGCTTCATCCACAACAATTGCGTGCAACAGCTGCCTGCAGCAATATATTCAGCCTCAGCCGTGGATAGCGATATGGAGTTTTGCTTCTTGCTCATCCAGGCAATAAGGTTTGTGCCGACATAGAAACACCCACCAGAAGTACTTTTCCTATCATCTGCATTACCTGCCCAGTCAGCATCGGAATAGCCTGCAAGCTCAGTATTAGAGTCTCTAGAATACCAGATCCCATAATTGACTGTCTCATTTACATAGCGAAGTATGCGTTTGATAGCTACTAAATGTGATTCCTTAGGATTGGCTTGAAATCTAGCACAGACCCCAACACTAAAAGCAATGTCTGGTCTACTTGCAGTGAGATACAGTAGACTCCCAATTATGCTCCTATACAAGGATTGCTCAACATTCTTGCCTGACCCATCAGTACTAAGCTTAACACTCGTGCTCATGGGGGTTCTGGCATGGCTTTTCCCATCTAATCCAAATTTTTTGATTAATTCCTTTGCATATTTGGATTGAGATATGAACAACCCATTATCTAACTGTTTCACTTGGAGTCCTAAAAAGAAGGTTAGTTCACCCACCATGCTCATTTCAAATTCATTTTTCATTTCTTCGGCAAACTCAAGAGCCAAGGCGTCAATCGATGATCCAAATACAATGTCATCTACATAGATTTGAGCAACTGTTATGTCTTCTCCAACTTTTCTGATAAACAGTGTTCTGTCAACATTTCCTCTCAGAAAATTGTGATCTTCAAGATATGAAGTAAGCCTCTCATACCAAGCTCTAGGAGCTTGTTTCAAACCATATAAGGCTTTCTTCAACCTATAGACATGATTAGGGTATTTTGGATCATTAAAACCTTTCGGTTGTTCGACGTACACTTCTTCTTGGAGGATCCCATTCAGAAATGCACTCTTGACATCCATTTGATACAGCTTAAAACACATGTGGCATGCAATGCTGAATAATATCCGGATAGATTCAAGTCTAGCAACTGGTGCAAAGGTCTCGTCAAAGTCTATTCCTTCCATTTGTGCATACCCTTGAGCAACCAATCTTGCTTTATTTCTCACTATTGTACCATTCTCATCCGACTTATTCTTAAATATCCACTTAGTACCCACGACATTGTGATTCTCTGGTCTTGGCACCAAGTACCACACATTATTCCTCACAAATTGGTTTATTTCTTCATGCATAGCATTCAACCAATTCTCATCATTTAAGGCTTCTTCGATTCTCTTTGGTTCAATTTGTGAGATGTAGCTTGAGTAAGCCAATTGATTTATCACTTTCCTCCTCAGCCTCATTCCTTCATCTATGTGTCCTATGATGTTATCCTGAGGATGATTTAACTTTACTCTTGAAGAGGGCTCCTTTTGGTAACTCACTTTTTCACTTGAAGAGGTCTCTAAGTTCTGATTCAGTGTACCAAAATCTTCTTGTCCAATTTCACTCGGTGTGTGGGTTAGCTCTTCCTTGTTTAACTCCTCTCCAGGAGCATCATTCACCACCACATTTATGGATTCCATGACGGTTTGGGTGCGTAGATTGTAACACCTATAAGCACGACTGTTTCTGGAATATCCAAGAAAAATTCCCTCATCACTCTTAGGGTCAAACTTAGCTAAGTTTTCCCTATCTCTCAAAATGTAGCATTTACTTCCAAACACCCGGAAGTATTTCACATTAGGTTTCTTTCCTTTCCACATCTCATATGGTGTTTTGGAAGTGTTTGGTCGTGGATAGACTCTATTCACAATATGACATGCTGTGTTCACAGCTTCTCCCCAGAAGTGAGTAGGTACACTTTTGCTGTGAATCATGACCCGTGCCATTTCTTGAATAACTCTGTTTTTTCTTTCGACCACTCCATTTTGTTGCGGAGTGATAGGGGCAGAAAATTCTTGACTGATACCTTCTTCATCACAGAAACTCTCAAGATTTGAGTTTTCAAACTCTCTTCCATGATCACTCCTAATTCTGACTATTGCTTTCCCTTGCTCATTCTGAAGTTTCTTGCACAAAGTTCTAATCACATTAGGAGCTTCACCTTTTTCTCTCAGAAATTCTACCCAGGAGTATCTGGTGAAATCATCTACCATTACCAGTATGTATCTCTTTCCCCCCAAGCTCTCAGTTCTAGAGGGTCCCATCAGATCAATGTGCAGCAACTCTAATGGTCGTTCGGTCAGGATAGCCGTTGTGTTCTTGTGAGCTGTTCTAACTTGTTTTCCCAACTGACATGACCCACAAACAGGAGTCTCTGCTTTACCCAGCTCAGGCAATCCCATCACCATCTCTTTCTTGGCAATCTTAGATAGATTTTTGTGATTCACATGTCCAAGTCTTTGATGCCAGAGGTCAGTAGTTTCACTCTTAGTACTATTGCAACTATACTGAGGTTTAGAGGCAAGGCCATAACAATTATCAGATGTCCTTGTTCCCTGCATCATGCAATTTCCATTATTATCTGAAACAATACACATATCTTTTGAAAAACGGACTTCTGCACCATTGTCACACATTTGGCTTATACTTAGGAGATTTGCTTTTAATCCATCAACAAATAGGACTTCTCTCAAGACGGGTAGTCCAGGTATTTCAATTTCACCCCTTCCTATTATATCAGCTTTTCCCTCATCTCCAAATGTTACTGTTCCACACTTGTACTCCTCAACTGTTTTAAATAGACTTTTATCACCCGACATATGGCGAGAACACCCGCTATCAAGATACCACATGTAGGTGTCTCTGGTGTTTAGAGCAATGTGTGCCACATGGCACGTGTGCATTTTTCCAGTTCTGACCCACATTTTTCTAACTTTGGGAAAGATGTCCTTTTTGCTAGTTGAAAGTTGGTCTATCTTGACATTTAGCATCTCATTTTGTCTAGTTAGGGCCCTGACTTGACTCCAAAGATTTAAATGTCCTCTTCTCGATTCACTATTTCCATCTCTCATAGGATTCCTCCTAAGCTCATAACAATTTGGTCGAATGTGACCAGCCTTACCACAATTATGGCACACGTAATTCTTTTTGTGTTCTCTTTGTCCCCTGAAAGATGAGACATATTTAGGAGCTGTTCTGGGATTTCTATCCATTTTTGGTGAGTACACACTTCTACTTTGAGAGCGTGTATGATGATCATACATGGTGCATCTCTTCAATCTAAAACAGTCTCCTATAACATGACCAGTCTTACCACAGTGGTGACACACAGGGCTTGTATTTCGAACTCTTGATTTATCATGAGACTGAACACCCATTTTTACATGAGAGGATTTCTTACCCTTGTTAGATGGGTTAGCATTCCCTTTTGCAACAGACTCACGAACAAACACAGTTTTCTTCTCATTCTTATAGGAGACTTTTGATGTAGTAGCTGTATCAGATTTCTCTGTATCATATCCTAGTCCACTCCTATCACCAGGAGGCTTTCCTGACCTCAGGATTTCATCCAGCTTTTCTTTCCCAGTGGACACGGATTTCAGTTTATCCTTCAACAGAATCATCTCACTTTCTTGTTTTTTTAATTCCTCTTCTAGAGATACATTCCTCATTTTTAGCTGATCAGTTAGACCAATGGCTTCATTTAATTTGCCTTGAAGCCCTTCATTTTCTCGTTTGCTGAAGTCTATCTCCTCAATGTGCGCTTTGTTGCGTTTTCTCAATTTAACACATTCCTTATACAGCTTCTCGTAGACTTCTTGCAACTGATCTTCATACCCAGATTCATTTCCAGATATGCTCCCATCATCAGACACTGATTCACTACATTGACTTTTGCTGCTAGCAGAGGCAGTGAATGCCATGTAGTTAAGATTTCCTTTTGGCGTAGAGTTATCTGATGATTCACTCGACTCTGACTCACTCTCACTTAAAGATGCAATCTTAGCTCTTTCTTTTGCCTTTTTGTAATTTGCACATTCCAGACGAATGTGTCCAAATCCATGGCATTCATGACACTGCACCTTTGATTGTACCTTGTCTTTATTAGCTTTAGTGTACTTCTCAGTGCTTCTCTCCTTGTTCCCTGAACTCGAGCCTCTATTATATCTCTCAAACTTTTTCTTCTCTGGCCTCTGGTTCTTATTGTTTCTAGCCACAAACATTTTCCTGAACTTCTTAGCATAAAAAGCTATTTCTCTGTCACTCATAGCTGACTCATCAGATGACTCATTTGACTCCTCTCTAATGGTATTGAGGGCTATGGACTTGTGTTTCTTATCCACAGGAAGAGTGTGTTCATATGTTTGCAGAGAGCCTACCAATTCTTCAATTCTCATACTGTCCAGATCTTTACTTTCCTCAATGGCAGTAACTTTAGGACGAAACCTCTCAGGGAGTGATCTGAGAACTTTTCTCACAATTCTATTCTCAGGAATTCTGTCCCCCAAATTAAAACGAGAATTGACGACATCATTTAATTTGGCATAAAAAGCATCAAATGTTTCATCATCCTTCATTCTCAGTTCTTCAAAACTTGTGGTCAGCATTTGAAGTTTAGAATTCTTCACAGCCTTGGTGCCCTCATGGGTGATCTCAAGAATGTCCCAAGCTTCTTTGCAATTCTCACACATGGAGATTCGCTTGAACTCCTCCTGGGACACGGCCATGAAAATCGCATTCAGGCCTTTGCTATTCCAACCACATTCATTAATTTCATCCCTAGAATAATTATCCACACTTTTGGGGGTTTGAACTCCTTCAATAATAGTGACTGGTTCTCTCCATCCCTTTGTTATAGAAACCCATACTCGTTCATCCACAGATTTTAGGAAAGCTCTCATTCGAACTTTCCAATAAGCATAGTTGTTTCCATCAAAATAAGGTGGCGATGTGAGAGATTGAGACTTCTCCATAATAACCACAACAGCAGGATCACACTCAGGAATTTAATCCCAGCGGAGTGAACCCGCTCTGATACCAATTGAAAAAGCAGTGGTTCTACCAATCACTACACCTAGAGGGGGGGTGAATAGGTGTATTCCAATTTTTGTGGTCTTTTCAAAAACAGAAACAAATAAACAGTTAATCAATGAACAAGAATAATTAACACAATGATTTTGGTCACGAAGTGGAAACTCATTTGAAGAACTTCTTCAAATTCTAAAACCACTCCGGGTGTAAGGCACCACCTAAAATCCACTATAGAAAAAGTTCATTACAACCAATATAGAAACACTCACAAAACCTTTGTAGTTTCCTAAACTTGGCTTGCAACATCACGAGTGACCCACTCGATCTCTACACGCATGTAGTGTCGGAACTCCGACCTTCTATAGCTTTCCACGAGAACCTCTCGATCTCTGCATCAACAGCAGCTCCGGAAACCTTCCGGCCAACAAAACGTCCACTTCAATGGACTTTGAAAGAGGTTTGATTTTGAGAGTGGTGTGGTGGATTAGTGTTTGTCCAAAAGAGATTCACAAGGTGAGGAATAGGTTTCTCTCTTTGGCTCTTGAAACACTTAAGGTTTTGCTCTGTTTTTCCACACCACACAACAGAAATGATCTGTTATATTTATAGTCCCAGCAAGTCACGGCGCCCAAAGCATGAATTTTAGGTTGTCTTTGAACATTGGCTCGAGCGAGGTGTCGAGCGAAGGTCGAGCGCACGTTATCTTCTGAAACCGCTCGAGCGAGGTGTCGAGCGAACATCTCTGGATGTCTCTGGACGGGTTCCGCTCGAGCGCCACGTCGAGCGCACATCGAGCGAACCACTCTGGATGAGTTCTGCTCGAGCGCCACGTCAAGCTCACCTCGAGCGAACCGCTCTGTCTTGGTTCCGCTCGAGCGCCAAGTCGAGCGCATATCGAGCGAACCACTCTGGATGGGTTCAGCTCGAGCGTTACGTCAAGCTCACCTCGAGCGAACCACTCTGTCTTGGTTCCGCTCGAGCGCCATGTCGAGCGCCAATCGAGCGAACCTCTCTGGAAGGTTTCGCTCGAGCGCTGGAATGTCGAGCGCCAGTCGAGCCATGTTGAGCATACTTCAATATTTTTCATGTACTAATGCATCAACACTTGTTACAACTCAACTTTACATAGGTTTTCACAAGAATATGCCAATTGAACACATTTTTCCCTCAACATACACATCGGCTGTTACATCTATAATCCAAGAGTAAAGATGTTTAAGACTAATTATATTAAGAAAAAGGTGTAAGATTGTATCCTGTCCTTCCACAAGGATTGTGGGCTGAGGTCATGTTGTCTAAATGAGAGTCTGTTTGTATTCATCAAGTATCTATTTTTGTTTATTTTAGGCTGCTGAATTTTTGACAGTCTCCAACAACATGAGGTTGTTATCAACACAAACAAAAGCCCCTCCACAAGCACGACAGATGGTGCGTTTTCTTTACTCTTTAGTAATTCATAGTCTAATTCATTCTTCTTGGCATGATTGCAAAATCGTGGCTAATTCTTATTTGATTACAAACTGCTATGCTCAAAGTTTTAGTTTGTAAATATTATATTTGATCTAAATCTAGACAAAGGATAAAACCGGTTGGACATGCAAGATATACAAAACTGCAGAGAAAGAATAAAATATTAGGGAGGAAACATCAAATTCATGAGAACAAGAGTGTGCAAATTAAGTTGTAGCATTTTCCCTTCACCTTAAGGGTAGGAGATGTGAATCCTCAAGTGGTTCTTTTATGGCCTGTTTGGTTTGGATTTCTCAAGCTAAATAAATTTAAAATCTGATTAATTTTTTTTTACCTTTTTATACGAAAAAATGATTTCCTAAACGTAAGTATAAGAGATTTTTAAAAAGCCATGGACTTAAGTGACCGGTCAAAAAAAAAAAAAAATCCATGGGAGTGAGTGTAGAATTGTAGTTGTATATTAGGAGTCACTGACAACTTTTCTTCCTTGCTTACATACAAATTTCTTTCAAGTTTCTTCTTGAACATGCATATTGTTTTGAAATTTGCTTTCTTAATATCTATCACTTTTAGGCTTAGCATCTTAGTAATCAGATTGAGTGATTATGCTCTATGCTGTTGTAACTAAGAGATGAAAAACCTTATCAATGGTGCTCTCCTTTCAGTGAGCACAAATGTCACTTCTTTTCAATCCCAAATGTTGTTATGGAATCCTCTTAAATCCAATTAGTATGGCTGGGCATATATTTCTCTCCCAATTTTTTGACATTGCAAGTGCAAGGATAGAATTTGAGTTTATTTTTTGTTAATTTTTTGTCGGGTCTTGGCAACTCATCAATTGGTTATAGGTTTACTTGTTAGTTAAAAATCATATTAAAAATTCTTTTGAGATAACTGCCTTCATTCTTCTAATATGCAATGCAAATTTGATGACATGCTTATGGTATTGCTTTTGTAGGGAGCTCTTAAAGTATCAATGCTAAGTCCTGGAATCATTTATGAACCTTATGCACCTCGTGAACCAATATCATTTTGGAAGAGGTTAGATTTAAAAGTGTTTTAAAACCTTAATCAAGCTTATAGCTCTAAAAACTCTTGTGGAACAGCATATAGATTGTTTATGGTACATGTTTGAATCTAATTGACAGAACTTTTTGTTTTTTTTTTTTATGTCGGGGAACCTCTCCAAGGTAGGGCCTTTTGGACCCATCCCTGTAGAGTTAACCCAGGTCCTATGCACCGCACCCTCAGAAGTTTTCTTACACGAAACTGATAGCAACTCTAGATAGGTCTTGTGAGGTTGCATGATATTTGTGTGCACACGATTAATTACAAATTTCATTATACACTAGTTATTTAAGGTAAAATTTGCTTATGGAACGGAAACCTAAAGGCCCTAGCATGTTGGAATAGGCAGCACAATAGCTCTCAGTTGGCAGCGGCATGGAGGATGATTCCTTTGTGTTTAATGTGGTGTTTATGGAAGGAAAGAAATGAGAGGTGCTTCAACGACAAGGAGCGAACTGTTGAGGATATTTGGAAATTGTTTGTGTCTTCTTTGCTGCAATGGTCTTTGGCTATTGTTCTTAAGGGAGGGAATGCTCATGAGTTTTTGTTTTCTTTTCAGGTTTCTAGAATGTAATTAGGTGTTTCTTTTATATACTTCTTGTGTACATAGGCTTCGCCTAGTTTCATTCAATAAAGTTCTTACTTACAAAAAATAAAAAACATAAAGGCCCTACCCATAAGGAGGACTGGGTGTTTATATATTGAAATGACTTTTTGAAAAGTATATATACTGAATGATATATCATAGTCAAGGTGAAAGTATAAAGGTGGCAAACTTACTCTGATTAAAAGCATTCTTTCTAATTTACCCACCTATTTATTTTCTCTGCTCCCTCTCCCTCATAAAGGTGGTCAACTGTATAGAGAAGTTGCAACGAGACTTCTTGTGGAGTGGATTGGAGGAAGAGTTCAAATTTCATTTGGTTAATTGGTCACTTGTATGTACCCCAATTTCTGGGGGTGGCTTGGGGATTCATAACTTGACGAAATTCAACCAAGCCTTATTATGTAAATAGTTGTGGAGGTATCAAAACGAAAGGGGGGCCCTATGGAAGTCCATTATAGATTCATAGTTTGGGGAGGCTTGGGGAGGATGGTGCCCGAATGAGGTACGTGGCACATATGGAGTGGGTTTGTGGAAATACATTAGGAGATCTTTCGAAGACATGAACATATTGTGGTGGGTGATGGCTCTCGTATCAGATTTTGGTATGACAAATGGTGGTGTGAATGTAGCTTCCAAGATGTATTCCCTGCTATTTTTGAGATCGCACGAGTAAAGGATGTTGCGATAGCCGATCTCTTGGTCTTTTCTAGTAGCTCCCCTCAATGGAATGTATAATTCATTAGGGCTGCTGACGACTGGGAGATGGAGACTATCATAGAGTTCAATGAGGCATTGTATTCTGTAAGCATGATAGAGGGTACCACGTATAAGTTGAGTTGGAGCCCCTCCAAGAAAGGTAAATTCACGGTCAAATCGTTTTACCAAGTTCTAACGAGCCCTGGAATGACTATGTTCCCATGAAAGAGCATATGACAGAAGAAAGCTCATTCAAAAGCAGCTTTTTTCGTATGAACAACATCTCTGGACGAGATCCATACCATAGATAACTTAAGGAAATATCGGGTAATGGTGTTGGACTGATGTTTTATGTGTAAGAAGCATGGTGAATTAGTAAATCACTTGTTTTTACACTGCGAGGTGGACCGGACCATGTGGGATGATTTTTTCGTGAGAACTGGATTGTCATGGGTCATAACTCTTAGACTGGTGGATTTCCTTGCAAGTTGGAGAGGCCTCTGAGGCAACTCACAAGTGGCAACGATCTGGAAAATGGTTCTTATATGCATGTGTTGGTGCATTCGGCGGGAGATAAATGATAGAAGCTTCGAAGATCATGAGAGAACAATGAATGAGCTCAAAGCTTTCTTTTTCAAAACTTTGTTCTTATGGGTGGGGTTATTGTTTGTAATGGACTATATGTCCATGATCTTCTTTTTTCGATTGTAAACTCTAATTAGTAATTCTCATGTATATTCTCTGTGTACTTGGGCTTTGCCTACTTCTATGAATAAAATTTCTTGATTACATATATAAAAAAAAAATATAAAAAGAAATTATTATAATAAAGTTCAGGTGTCAAGCATTTAACATGATCATGAATTTGAAATCACCCATACTGTTTTTGGATTCCTCTGTGCTGAAGTTTTCTTCTTTTGTTAACAAATTATGAATTAAAAAAAAGGATCAATTGGACATAAGATTTACTACAAGAGTGAATTTATACAAATTCAATGAGTGCATGGGGATATTGAGAGGCGTTAGTAAAGAAGGACATGATCAATGTTAGGGTTGAGCTAAAATCCGAAAATCCGATTCCGAATCCCACTCCACACCGTCAAAGTCAGAGCTCCGACAAAACGGAGTCAAAGTTGAATTTTAATTTTTTTTTTGATTTTCTAGTAAGAGTCGGAGGTGTTGTCTAACCGACTCCAACTTTACCCTCCGACTCCGGCTCCAATATTGTACATATGTTATAAAAATATATATTATTTGTAGATTTATTACATATACTAGTATAGTTATATAATTATATAACTAGAATTTATATAGTTAAATTAAATAATATACTAGTATGAGCTGATTATTATAAAATAATATACTTATGCTATAATATAAATAGACTAATAGTTAGTATATGTAAATATCGTAGTATTACTACCATACATAATCAAGTATAGAAATGAGTTAGACACTAGTATAGAAATAAGTCTAGTATAATAAGTTAATAACATGTAATTGGACACTTGAAATAATCTAGTATGGTATTAAGTTATAAATAAGTTAGACACTCGTAACATGTAATTAGATACAATAGTACAAGAAATAAGTCTAATATAATAAGTTAACAAGACGTAATACTATAGTATAATAGCATGTAATTATACATGTAAATCAGCAGTGATTTAGTTTTGGTTATATTTTAGTAAACTTGAAATTTGAAAGCCCACAAAAAAATATCTGTAAAGTCTTGTTTAAAAAGGGGCTAAATATGAAGCATTTTATTCTAGTAATCATAAAGCATCTATTTCCCTCCTGTTCAGACTTTTCATGTTTTCATGCATCAGATGGTTCACAAGAACTGGCTGGAAAAGAACAAAAGAGGACATTATTCTAGAGGTGACATTATCATGTGCCGCTTCTAATTAGTTGAGACTTTGCCTGTCATATATTTCAACCTTTTTCCTGGATATATCCTTGCTACATGTTTCTATCGTAGTAAACAGGTGTGACCATAAAAGATTGCCATATTCTTGTGTTCCCTTTTTCCCATTCATTTTCTTGTTTATTATTATGCAATAATAGCCCTGGATGCAATCCTCCTTTTGGTCCCATCCGCTAGCTGCAATGGTTTTTGTACCTTGTACTGGTTACAAAACCAGTTGAAGTTTGGGAAGTGAGATGAGTTGAGAACATCTCATCTCATCTAAAAACTTCTCATAATTTCCTTCCCAAACATCATTCAAATATAAAACATTTTTCAATTTCTCAAATCTTCAACTTTCATCCAATAATTACCTAATCATTACAACTTCCAAACTAAACACAAAAACCAATACAACTTTTTCAAATTTCAAAACAAAAATAATATTAAAAAATAAATATTTAAACAATTTTTTAACTTTATAATATTTTTATTCAACATTTTCTTTCTCCTTTCCCAAAATCCAATAAAGCATCTTAATTCAAATCATTTTACCACTATTCACAAATCATTTACTACTATTCACAAAATTCTCATCTCATCTCATTACTCAAACATGACACAAGTGGATATTCTTTTAGAGTTGAAACACATGAATGCCTACTTATGGTGAGTTATTTGTACTTTTGTAAGTTATATTTCAATTTATTTGGAAGTTCTGTTGAGGCTACTTGTTTTCCTTCTAACATGCTGGAGTTTGTATCCACTTAAATATCACGTGTTCTTTAAATTGTTTTTTTAAGTCCACCCCGCCCCCCTAATCTCTGGTCTAGAGTAAGAGCTTTATACATTACCCTTGCACTCCCTTTCAATGGCATGTGTGTTCCACGAAGTTGTGATGCTCTTTGCACAATGGGTGGCTGCTTACAAGTTTCTTTATTTGGATTTGGATTTTTATTTAATGTCTAGTTATGGAAATTTGAATTAGTTATGGGTAAGAAAGCAGATTATGCAAGGCCATGGGTGAGTATTTGCTGTCAACTGAAGTGCATTGTCAATTTTTTTATATTTTATTCTCAGCTTAAAAGTGCCTATGCCATTTCCAAATTAAGGAAATCTGGATACTCAAAGCAGAAGTTTTATACTGAGGCTGTAAGTTTGTACAAGGAGGTATACTTTTGTTACGTTCTTGACTTTTGACTTGCCATTACATTTCTACTGGTTTTTTCTGCAATTCTATTCAAAATATTTGAGTCTTTGCAATTTAGAAAGTTTACGGTAAGCATGCTTTTTAGAAAGAAAGGACTTTATAAAAAAAATACTTCTTAAAAGGAAAGGTTTGGAAGAAGGCAAAACAAAAAGGAATGTTTGTTGCAAACTGAAACTAACATGGGAATGTGATCCATTACTCCAGTGTTTGATACAGAATATATAGGCAAATAATTTGAGTTCTCATATATCTGGTTATTGAATTTTCTGTGCCCAATGCTGAGTTTTTCCCAGATAAACACTCTAATGGCAAATGGTGACAAAACATCATTAAGGAAAGCAGTTACGGAGAAAATGTACTCTGTAAGCTTCTTTTCCATTGACCTGCTATAACAATTATTACATGAATTATAAATTTAAACTTGAGATGTTATTTCCAATATTTGTATTAGGCACTCAAGAATGAAATCAAGCAAAGAGAATCCATGTGGAGTAAGGTCTATTGGGAAATGGTTGAACCAGTCATTAAGATACGAACTTTGCGAGCTCGTCTGGCAAGTACTTTCGTTATTGATTTTTAGGACAGTTTAAACATTTTTTTACATTAAATTTATAGGTTGCCTTTTTTTTTTTTTTTTTTTAATTTTAATTACAGATTGGCGTTGATCGAAATGACGTCAACAAGGTTTTCATTCAACTTACACTTGAGTTTCTTACAAAGCAGGTGAACTTTATGCATTTAAGATTTCCGTATCTTTTTATTATGTTGTATAAGTCTGTTGTTTACTGAAGTCTGTATTTTATAATCTATATCCACCATGTGGGTGTAATCTAACCTATGTGAGAAACACCTTCGTTCTGGTTTTGACAGTTTTGTGCAAGTTTGTGATCATTTGTTGTTGGCAAAGCGGGTGTTGATATGTGAGTTTGGGGTGACTAAAGTGTAAAATATATGAGGCATACAAATCGGTTTGGTGTATGATAAGTCTAATCACTTGCTATTTTCCATAGAACTTAATGGTGCTATTTCTATGCTGTTGTTTTGTGTTATGACATAATATATACTTTGTCTGACAATATTCCCACAAGAGGTAAATCATACGTAATAGTGCAACCGAGTTTTACACAATCTGTGGTTTGGTTTCACCATCCACATATATTTTTCCTAGGTTATTGATATACATTGATCTATCAAGAACTATGTAAAATTCTCAGTTACGTGTGTGTTCCTACAGAAGTTTGAAGCCTATGATTCAGGAGGTGCTGTCGTAGCTGGAGATAAATCAAAGGAGGTAATATTAATAAAGTGGTCCTGCCAAATTTATGTATCAATCCCATTTTAGCTCTCTTGGATTTTGTAGAGTGGCTAAGCATCCTGGGCTCAGACATGCTATGTCTAACATACATTAATTTGAGCAATGATAACTACAAATTTTTTTTATCGCAGCACAGTTTGTGATCATTACAAAGCATTAATAGATGGTCAATTGATCCATTGCAGGCAACCCTTGTACGCATGTATTAACACTTGTTAGAACATTATAAAATGAATAAATTCATCATTTTCTATTTATTTAAACCTTTGGAACAGTTAGTAATATTACAGAGTATCAGAACAGTTAAATGATAGTTTAAACTGAAAACAGTTCGAATATTCTGTTCATAGTGTCAGATGTAATGCAACTTTTCACTTGTTATTTCACGTTTCCTTTTTTGACATATTTAGTATCCATTCCCGACACTCTCCAATACTTATGTCATTCAGGTCCTTGTCCGTGATATCTGGATATTTGAGAAATCTCTCTTTCATTCTGGAGCTTATTGGCGTCTCTGTGGGCGGATTTCACAGAAATCTCCTTGATTGAAGTCTGAGATCGACCATGCTGATGAGGATGCTTAACTGATGCTACTCAATTTTGTTCTCTGAACTTAATAAAAATCTATGGGGTCTATTAAACAGATGGATTTCCCTGCTTGATGAATTCATTTTATCAGATAAACTCAGCAAGGAATAAATGAAATGAGGACACAGTCCACATCTGTCCTTCGCCACAGTCTGTGAGTTGTTTCCAAAGCTATGAGATTCATAGCAATGTAATACTTCCAAACAAGGAATCCTTTTGTGTTGTAGGGAATGTATAGACAATCCTTTAGCAGAATGTCGAGATTCATCAGTACAAATGGAAAGGTTACATACACAAGAACTTTTCTATGTTCATAGGATGGATGGCCTTTCCATCAAGAATTGCCACTGATCATTATTCATTTCCAAATTTCATCCGTGGTTAGCTTTAAAAGATCAATTGAAGTTGCATTGGTGGCATTTGCATTAGTTATTGTTTTATGTGGAACTGCTTCTTTGGTCTCTATCCTTAGCTGGGCCAGAGGCTTCCCGAGTGAGTGTGCAATATGGGAAGGATGTATTCAGCAAAAGAAAAAAAAAATATATATATTGGAAAGATGTGTCTGAATGTGTTTAACAGTGATAGGTCTGCGATGGGGCCTATCAAACGGACCCATGACACGATTATGAATCAAGTTTTGCAGGGAATTCTCTCTCTCTCTCTCTCGCTCTCCTCCTCCGCAATGTGCCTACAGGGAATCTCTGATTGGTGGTTGTAAATTCAGTGGTCGGTGCCCGATTTGGAATTTTCCGGGACATAAAGATGTGGAAAGCATAAAATGTCAATGGAAATGGCTTGGAGCTTTACCTAACAATGCCAACACAAAGAACCGTTGGAATAAACTTGAGAATCACCACCCTTACCACTTATACCAAAGTTCCCCCCTTTTGTCTCGTGTGTTTATTACGTTTTGTCCTTCGCACAATTTCCTCGAGTCATACTTTTATTATTATTATTATTATTATTGTTGTTGTTGTTGTTGTTGATATTGAATATCCCTCTCAAGAATTGAAAATGAGTAAGAATCTAAGTGGGACCTTTTGATTTTTGTTTTCATTCTCTTAAAAAAAAAAAAAACAATGTTACTATTCACATATTTGATTTTGTCATTTTGAATCACATATGATAGAAAAATTCTAAACCTAGGCATAGACTCACGTATGTCTGCGAACGACATCTTATGTGGAGGCAAACACACCGTTTTGAAGTAAATAAAACGGTTCGTTTAAAAATAGCCGAAATTGTATAAATTTTCTTCAAACGGTGTGTTTTATATTTGTGTTTTTTGGTTTCTCTCCCCTTGCTCGATCTCTCTCCCTTGCCCTCTCTCTATGCGACTCTCGTTTCCAACCCTAACCCTAACGCGACAGAGCTGTGCGATGTCATCCTAGATACTGATCCGCAATTCAAATTAAGTTGTGCAACGCGTAACTACTGAATCGCAAGAAAGAGTTTCTCTAGCTTTTTTTTTTTTTTTTTCTTTTGTATTGTTGTCTTTTCATAGATGCTTGTTCGGTAAGATGCTTGTTGACTTTTCTTCATCTCTTACTAGCCGCATGAAATGAACTATTTTTCCTGTTTTGGCAATATATGAAGTTAATTGTACTTGTAATTATCTTGTTAAATTGGCCTGAAACAATGGGCTATGTCTTCTGCAAGTTGGGTCCTATTGCAAGTCAATTCAAGTTCCTCAAGAAAAAAACAAATATGTTTGTTCAGTTGGTGTTTAATTGAAGAACTCTGAACCAAATGGCGAGAGATTTGATACCGAGAAAGAGAACGAAATGGTGTTTGCCGTTGTGTTTTCTCCTTCCAAGCTTGAATAAACAAAGCTTCTTCCCGCTGGTTGCTTTTTCTCCTTCTTTTTTTTTTTTGTTTTTTTTAATATATAATTGTTGACGTGGCAAAATGCCACATCAGTGTGGTTCGCGGGTAGACACAAACTTGTGTTTGTCTGTAGCACTACAATATATACTATTATGGTACATTTTAAGTGGTTTAACATAGCAACCACTTAAATAGACATGTTAAGGCTGCTTTTAGATGTTAAGCTAAGTTGAGTTTTTTTATGAATAGTAATGAGTTAATATGATTGAATGAGTTTTGTGAAGTCCACTTAAGATGAGTTTATATGTGTTTGAATGTTAAGATGAGTTTAGGTATATTTATAGGAAGTTGTAGAAATGAATGGGTCCTACTATTGAAATCAACTATTCATCTGACATTCATTCTCACTGCTGGGGCAAAAGGCAAAACTTTTTATACAAACTGCACTGTGCCAGAATGCAAAAATAATAAACTACAGTCTAAAGTAATAAAAAAGTATGCAGCAATATGACATATGGCACTAGCCATGTGGGCCCCATGAGAGATATGGAAAATCGTGTCAGATGCAATTAAGATTTGTCAATTACGGGGCTCCATGATGAACTCAATTTTGAACTAGATTCAAACGGTATAAACCGTGTGTTTGGATGCTGAGAGCAGTTTAAAGATGAACTGTACTAATTGCAATTCAGGAACCAAACGGAGCTTAAACTTGTCAAACCAGTAGGTGTGAATGATGATGAATGATGCCATTTTTCCAAGGCAAAGCCTACAAATATTCTTTAGAGCTTCTTTACTTGACTTTAAGATCTCCTCTAATAAAAGCAAAGGATAGATGTCTCCGAAAGAAACCCCTCACTCCAAGTTTCCAATTACTTCTACTCATTTATCTGTAGCATCGATTCTAAACTAACCTCTCCCACCAATAATACCCGACATAACACCCGTATACATTTTTGGACGTAATTTAACAGATGGATCAAAGAGAACACCAGATGCAATCTTTGAGCCTTTGCCATAGGCTGTTCTACTTCATCTTGAAAAGCCTTGCATCACAAGCCTTCAAGATCGTGACTTTGGGCCCTCCTCTGAAACCCGGTTCACCCCAAGTGCCTGTTTCCAGCGCTGCACACGATGGAGCTGGCTCAAAGAGTGACCATCCGATGGCTCAAGGAAGAAGACCCTGTGAAGCTGCTGCACTTTCCGGAGCTAAGGCTGAGCTCGAGCAAGGCAATGCTTTAGGGAATTTAGGGCCTTTTGGTCCCCATGGCAGGGAGTTCCCATCAGTCCAAGACGTTGATTCTTTCGTGAATTCTGGAAAAAGGTCAGAAGAAGGAATGTCATCTGCAACTGTAGCACAACCCAAAGCTCCTAAGAAAATGGTTTGCATGAATGACGTGGTGGAGGAGATAAGCACACCCAAGAAGAACAAGAAAATGAATAAGAAAACCAAAAAGTTAACTTCGTTAGAGTGTTGAGGAAGATGATCCAAAGCCTTTGCGATCGATTGAAGGTGGGGTCTAAGCTAAATGAAAAGTCCGATTCGTTTGTGAATCGCAGTAGCGAGGGATGAGTACTCTTGTTCTTCATGCATGCTATTTGAATATAATGCGTTGGCTGATACGACTGAACTATTTGGATTTGATTGCAACTTGCAAATATGATTGCGTTCATTTGAAAAATTGCAGCACAAATGACTTATGCAGATATTAAGGTTCTTATTGTGTTTTACAAGCTACAAATTCATGAGTTTGCAACTTCGATCATTAGTTGGGTCATTAGTTGCAACTTTGATCTTTAGTTTGCAACTTTGAAGAATAATGCTAAACACAGTCGTGTCATAAAGTGTGAAAGTGACGCGCAATCTTTTTAAAAAATAATAGAGTCTATTATTAAAAAATTAATTTTTTATTATGTAAATCTTGTAATTACTTATTTTTTTTAAAGAGATTACGCGTATTCCACAACTGAAAATATTATTTCCCTAAAAATTGAGAGCTCTATAGAGTGAGTTTGGTATGGCAGGAACTTTACAATTGTAGTATATGCCATGTCCAATCTTGAAGTTAGGCCACCTAGTGCTACAAAGAATCTAGTCTATGTTTTGTTTTTGGAAAATGCTACATGCCCCGCTGGGGGCTCCCGCTGGGCATGTAACATTTTTTTATCTATTTATTTTAGTTTTTTTAATATAAATATTATTAATAATTTTAAATATTTTAAAAAATAAAATAAAAATTATAATATTATTAAAAAATATTTTTTTAATCAAGAAATAGAATAAAAAATAATATTTATTTTACTTCGTGATTAAAGAAGTATTTTTTAATAATTTTTTTTTTACTTTCTGATTAAGAAAGTGTTTTTAAATGATATTTTAAATTTATTTTATTTTTTAAAAGTGTAAAAAAAATCTATATAAAAAATAAATTAAAAAAATACACATAAAAGAGTACATATTAAGCCCAGCAAGAACCCCAACGAAGCTGTAACATGTCCATTTTAAATATTTTAAAAAATCATAATATTATTAAAAATATTTTCTTAATCATGAAGTAAAATAAAAAATTATAAAAAAATATTTTTTATTTTACTTCGTAATTAAGAAAATATATATTTTTTTACTTTTTGATTAAAAAAATATTTTCTTAATAATATTTTAAATTTATTATTTTTTTAAAATATTAAAAAATGTTAAAAAATTTAGATAAAAAATTATTTAAATAAAAAATATATAAAATAACCTACAGCTCCCAGCGGGAGCTCTCAGCGGGGGCTGTAGCATCACCCTTTGTTTTTTTAGAACTGCTTTTTTTAGGTTTCTAGCCTATGGTTATTTTTTGAAGCACCGCCAAGGATGTCCTTCTATGTTCCAAAACGAAATTTCATAGTCTCCTGTTAAACTATCGAATTTTGCAAGTAGGGAGAGGAGTTGTACCTTTCTACACAATCACTTCCACTGGCTACCGTCCCTTCAACCATCCTCGCTTTTTATATCTTTTAAAGCATAAGCATTGGTGCTCAGAACTTAATTCTCTCCTTCTTTATAATAATAAAATATTATTATTTTTATATATTTTTTAATATATTTCTTATTATTATTTTTAAATATTTTTTTATAATTTAAATTAACTTCAAAATACATAGCATTAGTCCAACAATTTAAATTAACTTAATTTTCATACACAAAGTATTAAAATAGAAAAATTCTATACACCATACTACAATCTTATTTTCATCTCATTATGTAAGACGTGACATATTTATCATCATTAGATAATCCTTTATTGAATAATTTTTTATCATTCAATAATAATAAATGTGTCACATTTTATATAATAAGATGAAAATCAACTTTGTGCTTATATCTAACAACTACCTATAAATCAAAATATATAATAACCATGTTCACCACAATGTACAAAAGCGAGTAGGCAAGAGAGAGAAACAATTAAATATGTTTGCCTAAAGCTACAAAGACTTACATATATGTAATGATAACGTAGCTAAAGTATATCTTTACGATTATGCCTATTCCAATATAGGTGCATCTTGTGTGAAATTAGCCATTTTATGGCGAGCATTAATATTGATTTCATTAAAAGTCTAATTAAATATAAAATATGATAAATTTTATCAAAATATTACTACATTAGATTAATTCAAGGGATAAGTGAGAAGCTTTGAGCTACAGTAAATGGATGAATTTTTTTAAATTTGAAGATCTATTATTCACCAAGTAAATCTATTTTTTATTCACGTTTAATCTCCAACGGACGTAAATACGAATATCCTTCAATTTCGTGCATGTAGTACCCCATAATAGTATAGAAATGTGTGATTTTGTCCAATATCCAAAAACAAAGACTGTCTTGTAATAATAATATAAGAATCAAATTAAATTATTAACTAACATATGATTAGTGTAATTGTAAAATATGAAAAAAATATTAAATATCTTATTATTAAAAAATATTATTATATTATTATTTTGATAAATTCAATGACTAATCTAATGTGGGATATTGGCTACAAAGGTTTTGGATCTATGAAAAATATGTACTTTTCATCAAATTTTAGAGATAACTTTGATGAAGCCAATGCTAATGCTCAAAGTCATCTCCAAAATTTGATGAAAAGCCACCTCTAAATATGGCTATATCAATACCAATACATCTTCAAAATTTGATAAAAAGTACATACTTACTAAATAATATGGCTATTTCAATGGCAATGCTCTAATTAAGAGCACTAGCATTGGATTCATCAAATTCATCTTTAAATTTTGATGAAAAGTACATGTTTTCCTTATATCTAAAACCTCTTTATCCATAACTCCACATTGGATTAGCCATTGGATTCATCAAAATAATAATATAATATTATTTTTTAAAAAGTATTATTTTTTATTTTTCTTTCATATTTTACAATTACACTAATCATATGTTAATTAATAATTTAATTTGATACTTAAATTATTATTTTTCAATTAATTTTTTTCCTCAACCTAATTATCCAACAAACACATTTTGACAACCATTATTGTTTTAAAGCTTTTTATTGCCTGCTTTTTATTGGATATGCAAAATGACAAGAGAGACCACAAGTACTTTTATATAATATGCCAACAAAACTCTGCCTATCGATGCAAATTCAGATTCATGCCTATCCAACATCATCAAGTGAGAATGACACCATGTAGTCATATAGGCTGCCCAGATCATGAAGAGATAATGACTTTGCTTGAATGATTACATCAAATACACGACTCAACAAAAGAGAGTCACAAATCCACAAAAACATAAACTAAATTTCATATTAAACTGCAGCTATCCAACTTATAGTTCCCCTCAACAAAATGACTAACAAAATCCACAAAAACATCAACATACTTTCATATTAAACTGCAGCTGTCCAACTTACAGTTGCCCTCAACAAAATAACAACAAAATCCACAAAAACATAAATCTTCTTCATATTAAATTGCAGCTGTCCAACTTACAGTTGCCCTCAACAAAATAACAACAAAATCCACAAAAACATAAACTAAATTTCATATTAAACTGCAGCTGTCCAACTTTCAGTTCCCCTCAACAAAATGACAACAAATCCACAAACACATAAAATGAGACACGACTGCATACCATTTAATGTATGGAACATAGCTGCTTTCTCTGTTTCTTTTTTTTTTCCTTGTTATGGAAATGACCAGGACTGGAAATTCTCATCTTTTGGATTATGAATTTATGGCTCCGGACGCATTGAGAAATCACAATAAGGCATGATGCAAAAGAGTTCTAATTATGCTATTTATTATTTATGTCTCTCTTGATATAGCTATTTACACCTCTGCAATATTACATTTCTAGACAGTAACTCGGGAAAATCATTACCTTCAAATAGAAAATCCACAGTGCATGCATTGAGATTATAAACTATTATATTCCATCCTTCAACAACATATGAAGCCTCAACTTTTTTTTTTGTTTGTTTAATAGGTAACCATAGAAGCCTCAACTAATCCAATCATTTCAATTTGCAACACCCTTATGGACTTATCATTACCAAGGTCAACCTGGCACTAATTCTGATTTCATCAATTTGCCGAACTCTGATGGACATAAGATAAGCTAACCAAGCATTGAAGGTGACACAGGACACAAAAGGCTGAAGAAAAATGAGGTTTATCCAAAAAATCATTAAAGTTGCTTTCAAATTTGTTCATAACCTTCTCCAATTTCTTTCTCTTGATCCCCCATCTCTCTCTCTCTCGGTCATCCACTGTGTATATTTCCTAAAACTATCATCAGCAGTACTAGTACCAAACGGTAAAATACAAAGACCTCTATATCCAGCATATATCGTGAATACTTAGGCATGGACGGCAGGTTCATCACCAGCCCTTTTATCAGTAGTTCTGGGCAAGAAGAGAACATTGACAGCCCCCCAGAAAATGGGGCCGAATCCCCTCCTCCACCATCTTGTAAAGCAGTTCTATCAATATTCAAGGCAAATATTATTGTTGTTATTCATAGCTGTAAACCAGTGGACTTATCAAAAAAAAAAAAAGCTGTAAACCAGTGGCTGTCAAAATCATTTTGCGACTATAAGCAAGTAGACAATCATATAAATGTAGTTCAAAACCATTGATTCGATGGTATTATAAAGAACTGAAAAGAAAAAAGGCCTACAAAATATCTAAAAAGTTCAAATTAAACCAAACCTATATGATTGGAATTCAACTAACATCAAAGCGATTTCAGGTTTCATCAAACCGAAAAGTTCATTTAAATTTGTGTCAATCATATAGCTCTGTTAACAGTTCTAACAAGTAAATATTTTTTTATGCAGATTTTGTTATGATATTCTAGGCTTCATAGAATGAATCAAAACTTCATGTAATTTGATTTCCTAAAGACTACTAAAACTTGAGGTTTATCCAAAAAATCATTAAAATCATATAACATCATATAAATGATCGGTTCAAATTTTTCATACATGCATATATGATTAATATATATATGAGAGTGAACTCACGGAGATGGACAACGTTCGGAACAGAGGGAGAAAGGATCGGCAACGGTGCGCCTATGGAGCTGATGGAGGTCCTGTTTCACCTGAAACACCTCGTAGGAACGTCAACATCTGCTTCACGAAGATGAACGGGTCACTTTGTCGGCAAAGTTGATGATACAAGCTTCGGGAAAAACAGGAGGAAACGGAGGGAAGAAACGGAAAGGAAGAAAGGGAGCGGAAGAAAGAAAGAGAGAGGAAGAATCGAAAATGGATTTCAGGATTTCAGGATTCCTGGGTAGATTCCGAAGGAAGAGAAGAGAGGGAAGAAAAGGTAGGGTTTGCCAGATTCGGGAAAAAAGAAAGGGAGAGGAGAGGAAGAAAGAAAGGGAGAGGAAGAATCGAAAATGGATTGAGGATTTCGGGATTCCGGGGTAGAGGAAGAAGGAAGAGAAGAGAGGGAAGGGTAGGGTTTGCCAGATTCGGGAAGAAAGAAAGGGAAAGGAGAAGAGAGAAAGAAAGAAGAGGGATTGGGGATTTCGGGGACGAAGGATAGAGCAGGATAGAGAGGGAAGAGAGAACGGTTTTGCGTGCGAAATAATTTTTTCGTAATAAAAAAACCGGATAGATGTTAAACAGTAGTTCACTAAATTTGAAGATAAAGGAGAGTACACTGTAGCTAAAAGTTTGAGATTTAATGAAAAGGTGAATCCAATGCCGAGTTTTTTGAGTGAAATTCATCAAATTATAGACATTGGACTCATCAATGCCAGTGCTCTTATATGCTTAAGACCTCAACAAAGAACGATCGAAGACTCGAAGTGTCGGTCCCAACACATGTTATTTGCATACCATATCTTAACCCATATCGATTCTTCAACTCTATTTTCAGCCTCTTGCATCTTAAACAGTTGGGTAAATAACCAAAACATAAGAGACAAAATTATTCAGCCACACTATTAAAAATTTAGCTTATGATCTAAACTTGATTTGAAAGGGTGCTGTCTAGATTTTTTTTATTCGATTTTGGTAAAATGTTGATGTTGTCGGGTCTGTTAATTACTATTTATAAATAATTTATTACTATTAATAAATAATTTATTATTTTTTTATAACTATTCAGACATCATGTGAGATCATTTCATCATGGGTAAAAGAGATCTGGCTTTCTTTTTGACGAAAGATTAGGAG
The DNA here is from genome assembly GCF_001411555.2 of Juglans regia. Taxonomy (NCBI): domain Eukaryota; kingdom Viridiplantae; phylum Streptophyta; class Magnoliopsida; order Fagales; family Juglandaceae; genus Juglans; species Juglans regia. The sequence continues at coordinate 29,315,250 of NC_049908.1, forward strand.
GGCATATGACCAGGTTTGGTAGAACCACTCTTGCAGCATTTGATTGGAGGATAGAGGAATACAAAAAAGCTCTCATTACTTTTTTATTCGATGTTCAAAAGTATGGAGCATTACTCTCTAAATAAATGAGAATTCAATTTTTAGTCCACATTATTGAAAAATCAATGTTATGATTGAATAGTTAATAAAAAGAAAATTGTCTTTATCTTTTTAAAATGAAAGATTTAAGCTTGATTATGCAGTTTAAATGGAATGAGACAGTTTGATTTTGTGTAACCAAACCAGACTTAAATGCTTATGAAAGATTGAGGGATGATAATATATTCTTACAACCAGATTAACCCTTTCAGATTATCCATTTCATAAAATAGATAAAAGGAGAACAGTAAAATTTTATTCATATAAACTGATATATTGTAAGATATATGTTTTATATTATTGATGTGATAAGATTTAATTTTTCATATAAATTAAATCTTATCACATCAATAATATGTATATATTCTCACACCGATCTACAAAATAGAATGTCTGAACAAAAAAGTTTCGAAATTCATTCTCTCTGTTATTCCAAAAGAATCACTTTCGTCTCGGGATAAAAGCATGAAAAAAGAGAGATTCCGGATTCTTATGATTTTATCGGGTGGTACTCCAAATCAACAGATATAGCGAAGTTAAGGGGTCGAAATCAAAATGGGTGCTGCCTATTCGTCATGCTCTTCTCTCTCCCTCGCTTTTCCCACGGTCACCCTATACTCCTCACCCATCACTACCTCATCGCAATCCTATCCCAGATCAAAACCAAAACCTTTTTCGTCCACAATTGACAAAATCCGCAACACCCGTTTCTTAGAACCTGTAAAAATCATGGCCCAGACCCCGTTTCCTTGTTCAGGTTTGGCTGTGAAGTGTGGGAAAGTTGAGGAGGTGGAGAACCAAGAAGAGGGGACTACAAGAAAACCCATGGTTGATTATCACGGGATTGATCAAGTTTTGCTCGACGAGATGGTGTATGACGCTCTTGTTTGGAGCTCTCTCCATGGCCTACTTGTTGGTGACAAGTCTGTAGAGGTCACTGGACAAAAATGATGATTCTTTTCATTCTATCTGCTTTTTGATCAGTTTGGTGGTGCTTAAAGGATTTTATTTTGGTTGTTTATGACCTGTTTTTTTCGTCGGCAATGACCTGTTTGGTGGCCATCACTTGAGTAGTCGTGTGATGGCCAGATGTGGAGTGCGGAATAATTTTCTTAAAAGCTGGAGATTACATTGTTACTCATATGAAATTGATTTGATAGGAAGTTGTTTGTTTCCCAGCAAAGAAGAAAATTGAGTTTTGCTTTCTTTTTTCTTTCTTTCTTGGATAATGATATAGAAAATTATGCGCTGTGTTTTTTATGAAGAAGTTTGAAGTTTAATTATCGAGACTTGAATTTGATGTTTGGGTCCTACAAATCACAGAGATCGGGAAAAGTGCCCGGTGTAGGCTTGGTTCATGCCCCATCTGCCTTACTGCCCATGCCATTCCCAGAGAATCAATGGAGGCAGGCGGTTGACTTGACCCCCATATTTAGTGAGCTTGTCGATCGTGTGAGTTTGGATGGAAAATTTCTACAGGAGTCATTGTCCAGGTACTCTCTCTTTTCTCTTCATCTTATGCAAACAAAAACGCACACTTCTTTTATTTTTGTCATTAACTTAATGTACAAATCAAGCAGCTTAATTTATTGAACCCGACAAAGCAAAGGCCTACCCTCTTGGAATGCGTCAAATAAGCTCCACTATTTCACCCTACTTGGTTATTATTGCTGAATAATTGTTTTGATGCTTTTCTTTTTGACTGCTATTACCAATCCTCTTTGGTTGATCTCTTCCGAGTTTCAGAAACTTTAGAGCTAGAAGTAAATTAACTTTGTGAACTCAAGCAATCGTTTCTCCTCAACAAGCATGTTGACCATTTCCCTCTTGTTCCTATTTTCTAGCTAACATATGGAGATTTACCCTACTGATAAAAAATAAGTGTATATATATATATATGTACTCAATGACAAGATTTGATTTGTAAATATTCAATTTACATAGAACTATTAGCATGTATCAAATTATGGCATCTAAGCACTTTACTAGGTGTGCACTACACTGGCTTGAGAATAGAATTTTTCTATATATATATATATATATATATATGTAGATTTACCCTTTAAAGTTCTTGTCTTGCCACTCTTTCATTTCAATGTACTCATAATTTTGCTCATTATCATAATTAGTTGGGACTAAGGATTTTTTCTATTATTGAGTTCTTATAGTTGGAGTTGATTGGGAATTTGATAAGTCAGAGTCACAAATTGGTCTTTAGCGCTGCATCAATCTCCTATTTCAGAATACATTGCCCTCAAATGCTGTCAGCTGGATTTTCCTATCAATCAGCTCCTCAAGTGATCCTTGTTTTGGGACTTGATGAGGAACTTCAAGCTTTCCATGCTCTTATTAGGGCTGACAAATTTTTACACGACCCATGAACCTGGCGGAGATTAAAGGGTTAGGGACCGTTGGCAACACAACTGTTATCATATATTCTCATATATTTTCTTCCCAAACAGCATTCAAACACAAAATACTTCTCATACTTGACGTGGCATGAACATGGCCCATGAACTTGAATAGCCACCCATATCAAATATGATGCCCATCCAAACATTTACTGGCTTTCCACCATGCTGAGCCTCTATTCCTTTTCTTCCCTTGTTTTTTAACAATTATTTGCATCTAAAGTAGTTTGCACTATGAGTCCCTTGACATACGTATGGTGCATGCAGAATAGTTTCTGCATCTCTAGCTTGTCCTTATTTATACCATATCGGTGTCCTCTAACTTGGTTATGCCAATTTTACAATAGTCTTTTACATCTGTATTGTTTCCTGTCTATCTACCTTCAAGTTTGGTTTCTTCTAATTTCAGACTTCTTTTTTCTTCAGTTTCATGTTTTGCTCCATTGATCAAAGAGATTGAAAATATTTGTGATATTTGTCTTCCATGCTTCACTGCAGAACTAAGAAAGCAGATGCCTTTACCTCTAGGCTTCTAGATCTTCATTCCAAGATGCTAGAGATTAATAAGAAAGAGGTAATCATATATTGGTGGGGGCATATGGACTCAAATCATTTTGAGAGAATTTGTTTTGAGCTTTCTAGAGGTGCTTGGTCATTTTTGTCGAGTGTGTCCAAATTCAAGAGAATAATGTTTAAAATACCTGAATCAAATTTTTGTAATATATAAATTCTCTTTGAATGAATAGTTTTATACATGTTGTAAAGGCGTGCTAGGTTCATGATGTGATGAAAGATTAAATGGAATTATTATGGCATATTATGTAGTTTCCAGCTCACCTCACCTAATAACTTTGGTTTTGTAAATTCACTTTAAATTTGGCATAAAGGAGTGAGTAATTATTATGGTTCAGCTATGGCAAAGTTACTAATCTTTTCTACTTTTATACCTAGGACATACGATTGGGTTTACATCGCTCGGATTATATGCTTGATGAACAAACAAAATTGCTCCTTCAAATAGAGCTGAACACCATTTCATGTTCATTTCCTGGCCTCAGCTCTCTTGTCACTGAGCTCCACAGGTTGAGTTTTTCCAGAATTTACATTTAAAGTCCTATTTAGAATTTCATTTGAGAATATTTCTTCCTGCTGAGTTTGGTTCGTAGACATGAAGTGGCTGCATAGATGTTCTAAGTTCTTGCTTCCACACTAAACATGTTGTGATGCAGATACTGACAGATTAAGCAAGTCACTAGTGCACCTTAATCAAACAAAATGACCCCTTTAGTCTTAGAAACTCAAGAGTGGTCCATAATGAAATGGGGGCCACAATAATAAAACGAAGGCAGTCATTGAAATGTCGATTTCGCTTATCTACCATGTCGCATTCATTCATTGAGAATATCTGTGCCATATATTTTTTTATTTATTTTTTATTGGCACTGGGTGTCCGAGAACAAAGTCCCGACTAATCGCGGGGGTGCGCAGGCCCTCAGAAAGGAGTTTCCTGCAAGTGCACTTGGAGTAATTTAAGGAGAAATTCTCTTAGTTTGATGGCCTCTAGAAATTGTTTCCCAAGAGGATTCGGATTTTGGGAGAAACCAGCTAATAGTACTGGGTGCCTTCCCTATCCTACTAAAGAGTAATCCACAGTAGCAGTGGGGTAGAAATGTTGATTGTTAACTGGTTTTATGAAACAATGTATACCACCAAGACCAAGGCCCTTACCACTTGAGCCAACCATTAGTCATACCTAAATTGATCTTAAAGCTGCTTTAAGCACCATCTTAGTTATTCTCCTTACTGCTATCAAGGGGCATGGCGGAGGTGTCAACCGGCCAAATGGCATTGTTGACTTCCTACCATTATGTCCTAACGGTTTGCTGCCTGTTTACCTTAAGCATAATAATTCTAACACTAAGGTATCCAAGAGACTGTCATTTTTAAATGGGATAATTTCCTCATCTGTCCCTGGGGTCTGACCTTGTGATAAACTAATCCCTAGAGTACAAAGAAATTAATTCCCTCCATTTTTTTTAGGGGGGGGGTAGCCGGTAGCCTCCATATAACATCCTTAACAAAATGGTTGAACATATGGAATTTCCATACATCACATCACACCAATCTTGTGCGGACATGTGTCCAAATTTCGGGTATGATGCCACATTAGCAGAAACCATTACAAATTTCTAATCAATAGAACTATGAAAACTGGATTTAAAATTTTAAAAAATAATAAATTAAAAAATAGCGAGTGAAGCTCCACCCGGGTGGTGAATGACGGCTCCAGTTGATACTTGACAGGAGCATCAATTTGTTAAATGGAGGCTACCCTAAGGAGTAAAAATAATTTTTTCGTACACCAGCACCTAGTTTGTCACCAGGGCAAACCCCAGGGACTGATGGATGAATTTTCCATATTTAAGTAAACCTTTGGATCAGTATGCATGTTATATCTTCTCATGCAATTTCCAGAAATATAAGGACAAAGAATGACCAACAATAATTTTAACATTGTTCAATCTGCAGAAGCTTACTTAATCACTATGGTGAAGTCCTTGGATTAGATCCTAAAAGGATTCCTGGAAATAATGCTTATGGTTACTTTGTGGAGGCATTTGCTAAAGCTTGGACTGAGTATAATAACCCCAGGTTAGATGAGAAAATAGTATCAGTTTCGTTTCTGCTGCAGCATTCACTGGGGTGTTTGTAACAGTGAATAAAATTTTACAGGGCTCTTGTTATGTTTGTGGTTCAGGCTGAAGAACGAAATATGTATGACCAACATTGGCTTTCTGCAGTTCTGAAAGAAAGATATCCTTTTCATGTGTATCTCAGACTCCTATGTGTAGAAGACTAGAGGTGCCTGCAAGATATGAGAAGGGTTGAAAATAAATACGACTTAGCATAATTACATCTGAGCTATTATATCGTGTCTTTGAACCTACATGGATAACAGCATCGGATAATCATACTTTCCAAATTGCTTAAATTTGCACTATATTTTTCCATTTCCATCCTATCAAGTGTTGGTATGTCTTTGTTCTTTGTTTGGTAAGAAAGCCTTTTTCCAGAGCCCAAAGAGCTAATTTCCTCAGCTTTCTAACACATATAACATTACGGCTATTCGGAAAACAATGGCAGAAATTGATGCAGAAGCAGAACTTCTTTCGGATGGAACACTTCTAGTGTATGTAGCCTTATGCCTTGTAGTATTGATTTCTCTCATCTAGATTTAATGCTTTACTTTGTCATGTTTCTGACTTTAATACACCAAAGTTTTCCATTTAAAGGGGTGGCAAAGCAATTGCAGTCATTTATTTCAGAGCTGGGTATAAACCAGATGATTATCCCTCAGAATCAGTAAGCATTTTTGCTCATTTTCCTGCTGCTCAAAATGATGGTTCTTGTGGTGTCTGTAATGTGATTTTTCCATCCTCATTCCAAATTGGTTTGTAGGAATGGAGAGCTAGGCTACTTATGGAGCAGTCATCTGCCATTAAGTGCCCATCAATATCGTATCATTTAGCTGGCACCAAGAAAATTCAACAAGAACTTGCAAAGCCAGATGTACTTGAGAGGTATTGCATGATTACCACTTGTTAAAGTCAAAGTCATTTTTGGATTTTGCTTGGTGCTTTTGGAAGCAATAGTAAAACTATTTTGTTTCTAACGGCTAAAAAAATGGTCAATAACTAGGTTAAGCAAATCATTTTCAGGTGAAGATGTGATGTACCGTTGAGAGGGTATTATTTTGTGACTGAACTTTTATCAAAAGCAGGAGGGATTTTAACTTATTCGTGGGATTCAAATCATGAAATTATTTATATGGTTTACCAGCTAAAATTGGAAAGTAGTACTTTTATTTCTCTTGCATATATTTCCTGAAAAGTTTTGGCTGGAAGTACTTTTATAATTTTATTTCCCTTTCATATATGTCCTCAAAACTGTGTTTCGTTTCTTTTTTGTAAATTTTGTCAGAAGAACAGGTTTGCTCCTGTTTTCTCCCTATAAAGCTTTTGGTTCTCCGCAGGTTTCTTGACAATAAAGAGGACATTGCCAAACTACGGAAATGCTTTGCTGGATTGTGGAGCTTGGATGACCCGAATATTGTAAAAGAGGCAATTGAAAGACCTGAGTTATTTGTCATGAAACCCCAACGAGAAGGCGGAGGTCTTATAGTTCACACTTCGCAAACTCAACTCTGCTACTCTTTCCTTTAATATCCTTATGCAGATGATTTATTATTCTACTTCAGGGAACAATATCTACGGTGCTGATGTGAGAGAAACCCTTCTGAGATTGCAGAAGGAAGGGACCGACGGAAGTGCTGCTTACATTCTTATGCAAAGGATATTCCCAACTGTTTTCCAGACATTTTTATTGCGCAATGGAATTTGTCACAAAGATAATGCCGTATCAGAACTCGGTATATATGGTGCTTACTTAAGGTACATTGGCTTGGCAGTATCCAATGGAAGACCCCTAACCTGCCAAGTGTAGCATATAGGGATCTATTTAGATGTACATATATTTCTTCTCGGAAATCACTATTTTATGTATCCATTCTGCCAAATGGTTTTCTTACCCCCATTTTTTTTTTCTTTTCACACTAAATTAGCACTGCCTAAGGCATACTTGTCACATAAGTTCATTTGCAAATCACTTGACAATCTTGGACTGGAATGTGCAGGAACAAGGACAAAGTGATCATGAATGACCAATGTGGTTACTTGCTGCGGACAAAAACATCTTCATCAGATGAAGGTGGTGTTGCAGCTGGATTTGCGGTCTTAGATAGTATATATTTGACTTGATGGAGCCTTCCTTTAAGTTTTCCTCTCAATTAAACGTAAAGAATGTGTCATGATCTTGATATTGGATTGCGCATCAAATTGAGCGTAAAGCCATCTCTTTTTCCCTTGGTGACAGTATTTGTGGTCGACTGTAGCTCTACATTTTCTTGGTCTATCAGAAGACAGGCCAAAGGCCTTTTGGAACCTTAATAACAACGAACTGTGACACTGCCCATGTGCACCTTTTAGCATAAAGTGCGAAGCAAATTCTGGAATTGAATTGATGGGATGATTGAGATGGTGGATGTTTTCTTCTTTGTGAGATTTTATTTCGAACTTGCCTGATATTTGCAGTTAGTCCCTACAATCTGGTGAAAATCCAGTGAGCTGGACTATCAGATTTGTCACTTTTAGCCTGGAATTACAAAACTAAAATACCATAAGATAATGACCTAGTCAACACAGAATGTTTTGGAAGCATAAAGTAGTTTCTATTTTGTTTTGTTTTCTAAGATTGTAAATAAAATTTATTTTAGTGACAGGATAAAAACAAGACGGAGAAATGAAAAAAGGTAATTACAATTTGTTTCGAAAGAAGTTGAAGTACTTAGAGTTGGAAGTTAAATTGAATGACCAAGCATGTCACTTGTGTTTATTGCAGGCATAACAGAGGAAAAAAAGGTTCCATTTAGGGCTGGTTTAGATAGTGGGATGAGATAAAATAATTTTATATGAAAGTTGAATAAAATATTATTTTTTTAATATTATTATTGTTTTGAAATTTGAAAAAGTTGAATTATTTATTATATTTTATATAAAAATTTAAAAAAATTATAATGATGAGATAAAATATTTTCTGAATCTAAGCGAGCCTTAGAAACTTTGAATATGGAAAATGACAGATATGGTCAAAGTGGAAGAAAGCTTCTAAAAGAAAACCTAAGATTGCAAGCTAATGTAGATAATATGTTGTCTACGTCGTTGATATGACAGAAATTGATTTGTAAAAAAATTAATTTTCAACGGCATGAATTGTGTGTTCTCCATGCTGATATGGAAGTAGAATTATTATTCCTTTCAAAATATGTGATGACTGCTAATAAGGTGGCTACGGAGTACCTTGAATTGTGATACAAGTCAGTTGCAAAATCGATTGTAAAATAGTTCTATTTTGTACTATTTGATTTCTCATAATACAAACTTACAATAACTGCGCAATAGCTTAACTTCCAAGTTTCACAAGCAAATCTTGAAAAGCTATATTTTCTCAGGAATTGGCAATTTCTTCTTAGAGAATAACTATAATTATACTGCTACTAGCTGTCCCTGAGTAAAATATCGAATATCATATACACATAGTGGTGTACCTATGCGGCACATCCACTGTGACTTCAAGCATATGTGTGGCCTTCCCAAACTGTTAGTGACATCTAAATAAACATCCCTTCGTTGTATTAGAAGAACAACCGAAGTTTTATCTTGAAAAGTCAAAAAAGAAGAGCATATTTACTGCTGTTGGTGTTATCTTCCCTTTCCTATAGGGCACTCTGCACCACCAAGTTTGGATATACCAAGCTCCTGGTAGTAGTATGGTATTTATTCCCTTGGCCCTTTGTCGGCAAAAAAGCAGCCTTATATAGTTATATTCACTGAATAAGGAACTTTGCAGGCCTCTTAACTTCAATAATTATCAGAGACCAATGCAAGAGAAGTTGGATAAATGATAAAATCTAAAAGCATTGATTCATTTGATTCATTTCATTTCCTTTTCTGTTGAAGGTGGCCTGACAATGTTTCATTCTTAGAGATAAGACCGCTAGGAGGGCAAATATTAGTAATGTATCTATATTCACAAGAGATGCCTTCAAGCATTAGTTGTACAATCTATGTCACAACCAATAACCTAACATTCTAGCATACAAGAAAGCATTATAACTAAATTCATGAATATATTCTTCTGTTAACCTTCCACCCAAGTTCACGAGCTCGTTTCTCCCACAAGGCTGAAAGCTTAAGCTCCTCCGCAAGTTCTCTTTCAGCCCTCTCCCTTCCTTCCTCGCAAGTTTCCACTCCAACACTGCACTTTTCTGCCTCCTTTTGATAGTGGGAAAAGATTTTCCTAGCATCTGATAGTAATGCTTTGGTGTGTTGCATGGAATCATTGGCAACAGCTTTCTGTAAACTTAGCTCCTCTGACAGTAAAGCTAAAAAATCCTTCCCCATTTCCTCATTCATATTGGGATCGCCTTGACCACAGTCTACACATGGAGAAGAAAATGATTGGACATAGTAATCACAAGAGAACTTTCTAAATGGTCATATTGGAAATGGACTTGTACTTTCTTTGACAGCAATTCAGAAAGTCTGTAGTGGTTTTGCAAGAGAACTGTGGTAAAAAAAGGACATGCATCCAACAAATGTGTAAATGATGCTGTGAGCATTTTTTTTTTCTTGATTTATCCACATATGTCAAAAGCTGGGCTTTTCAGGCTCCTTGCCACACTCTTGCAGTTGACCTCTCCTTGTCTCATGGAACAATGAAGCCTTCTTACCGAATTCACTTTTTCAATAACAGATCATAAAATTTATACTGATACATAAAAGAAACTAAGCAACTAAATATTCTATTCCAAAAAAAAATGTCCATTTTAATATCAAAGTGTTTCTGAAAGGCAAGCTACTGTCTCTAACTTCCCATCATTTTATATCCAAATCTGGAAAAGGCATTGCCATCCAGAGGATTAGGGAGGGCTGGTTTACTTTAGCATGCTAAAATACTGAAGATAAAGATCACGAGTATCTATTACAGTACTTTAAAAACATTATTATCAATTCAAATACCTACATGACCATATTTTTAGTAAAGTTTGTCCTTAAACATTTCTGTATAGGGGAAATATTAAAGTCATAGTATGCTTCAAACTGCCAAAAAATGAAGCAATAGCAGCTCTTAATAACTGTCTCCAGTTAGGTATAGTGTAAATCCCCTTCTTTCTACACGTGCAGATGTTCGTGAAACAAATCAAAGAAAACTTTCATATCCTTTTGGATAAAGGTTCATCAGACCCTATTCCAGGAAGCACTAAGTAAGATCCCACTAGATGCAAGAGTGAACTGTTAACAAGTTGAGGTCCTAACTGCCAGAGCCACTTGATCCCATCCCAATGGAGAGCTCGCAATAACAATTAATAACAAAAAACATAAATAAGACGCATGAACTGACCTGGAAATGAGCTGTTGAAGATTCCTGCAAGAAGGATAAATAAAAAACTAACATATTAAAATAAATAAAAATAAGATACCACTAATATGAGAAAATTAAAAGATAGACTCAGAAAAACAATGATGAAGTTTAAAAAGTTATTTACTGACTTAACAGTCAAGTGGTCACCTATATCCCTTATCCTGAACTTGTAAAATGTTTATGTCCCCTCATTCATTCAAGAAAACCCAGGATAGAAAAACCAACTTCAGTTCAAGTAGAATGTGTACCATCATCCAGTGAGACCATAAGTAAATGAGATCTCAGTATTACAATCCCCATTTCCTGCCTTACAGTCACACAGAAGTTAAACAGGATAGATCGGTAGAAATTTCACTCTCCCAAGCAGCCCCTAGCTTAATCGTAGGGGCTGGCTAAAAGAAGAAGGATGACTAGCTCCAAAAAATCAATTAGCAGACCAACCTGTAAGCAGTCCCCTCAATAATCTGTTCCTCAAAAGTTGTAAATCTTAATCTGGACTTCATTACATCTTTATCTAAATAGGAAATCATTTTAACAAAGCTACATTCTCCAGATTTTAACAAAAGAATAAATTAACAATATTATTATACAAGATTAAAAAAACTTTCTATGACTAATTGGAATCAAGAATTAAAAATAATAAAATTCTAAGACCGAATTCATCCATCACTCAGCAAACTGAATCATCCTAGGCATTACTACCAAGGAGCATTAGTTATTATGCCAACAAGAGAACGTGATCCAAAGCAATTGTATACTAAATTCCCAGAGTCAGACAGAGGAGTCAGACTTAAATATGCAGATTGACCAATGTTTCTTTATTTAGAATGCTAAAGGAATGAAAGCTGAACCTCACCTAAAGGTATGGAGAGGAAATCCTCTGAAGAACAATCACAAACACATGAAGGACATGAAACTTGAGCAGTTGAATTCCCTGTCAAGCGCCGTAACATGGATGGCCCAACTGTGAAGCCAACCAAACTCACCCCCACCAAAACCAACACCAACCTCAAAACACCAGCATAGAGTCCTTGGTCTGGTGGATAAGCCATCTACTCCCCACAAAAAACAAATTCCTAAGGCGATTTGGTGCCAAAATTCTTAAGAAAAAAACCAAAGATCAATTACCAAACACCATTTCAAGATCTAGTCCATGAAGTGAAAATCTGGATGACTCAATCTTTGGTGTCCATGAGGAGCGTATGAATGTTACAGCGAAAAATGAAGAGTGCCCAGATTGGAAACTAGATAAAAATTGCAGGATCTGGGTCTCACACTTTTACGACATAATCATTAAATCACCTGGGTGTCTTCTAGAAGTGTGTGTGAACTCTTTAGCAGGAAATAGAAAATACCCAAGAATATATATATATATATATATATATATATTATATATCAGGCACCTACTTGAAGATCCCGGTCGTACACTCAGAACTTGACTGAAACCCAATGATTGAAGGACTCTAACTTCATTTAGGACTTCATGTGTCAGTGTGAGTGGAAGACAATATCTTGCTTTCTTTTTCTTTTTTTGCAGGGAAAATAAAGGAGGCCCAGATCCCGGGAAAGTGTAAAGAAGAGATTTATTGGATTCGCAAAATGCAGGTAGATTTGCAGCGATAGAGAGGAAAAAAGAGAGAGATTCGGTTAGCTGTTTGGGTCCTTGATCATCGTGTTCGTTTGGGAACGGGAAAAACTTTCTATTGCGTGAAGATTTTGCATTAGCCTGTAGTATCCGATGGCGCCCTCTGATTGGACTAGAATTGGCCTATGTTGGCACATGGCCTCTCTGTCTCTGTGTCTCTTTTTCAAATGGACTACATTTTTTCAAAGCCTCAGAAGTCGGTACGTACAAAGCAAACAGATGGTTGCCACAAATTAAAGCAGATAACCATCCTTATCAAATTTGATTGAAAACCTCGCAAGAGCAAGTCTTAGATATTATATGCCAGTCTAAACAGTAGTTCCCAACTTGCCAATTTCAAGCGAAAAGGTGTTCCCCTGCAATGGGCGTAAGTTGGGGACGCTTTTCAACCTAAGAACGAGATCACTCTTCGGTTCTGCTCGTTGCCAACAAGTCAACAACTTTCCAAGCTTGGATATGTCGTTTTTGGCTTGTTTGCACACCCAAAAAAAGTTGTCATTTCCCATTTGAAATTGCAGAAGAGGGTAATGCCAAAATTTTGTAAAACTTGAGCATGAAGAGCAGTCACGAAATCGTTAGTTTAGTTAGTTAGCATTGGAGTTCAGGACATAAGCCTTTAATACCCAATTCAATCATTGCTTGTACTAAAAACTTAAGTGATGACCAAAGAAGGTTGTGCATTCAATGATTCGAAGACTTCACATTATGCACAAAAGGGTTTCTGGGATGCAACTTCTCGTCCTCTCAAAAGAACACTAGAACTTGTAAGATGAGACAGAAATTCCCTGTCAAGCACAAAGTTATCCTGCCTTGTAAAGAACTTCGAAGATCAACTAGTTGTATGATCCGTACAGAATAGTTTTATGTATTCGGAGGCAGCAAGTTTACTGAGAACAACACTAGAGTCAAATTTGAATGCTTACAATATCCACGAGTATGAATGCTTACAAGTTAAAATATCAAAACTGCTGCCTCTGTTTTTTTCAATCCCCAACGTGGAAGCCAAGGGTTAAAACAGCAGTTCAAGAGTTTCTAACCGATTGTCATCTTCCCTATTCTCAAATTAGAAGCCAAACTGATGATTTTTACAATATGACTAGACAACCAAACCAGCCTTTAAAATTCCCTTTTCTAATATTTGATTCACCATGCAAAAACAGCAACGAAGTGAATAAAAAAAATAAAAATGATCTCCAAATCAAATGCTGGATAACCTATGCGCAAATACTTGAAGCATCACTTGGAGTTTTGTCATCACTGTCTTCATATTCATTGTCATCAGAGTCAGCTAGATGGTCAAAAAAAGTATCAAGATAGCAGGGACAATTGTCGTTCGAAGCACCCCTGTTACCATGGGCTCGCCATTTTTGGTCAGCTATCATCTCAGAATCCAGTCCCCATTCTCTCATCTCCTCCTCTGTGTGATGGATTGCTAGGCTGTATTCTCCACCATTTCCTAACTCCAGCACTCGGAATTCACAGTTCCCAGGATTGTTTAAGAGCTCAAATTGCTCAACCGTCCACTTGAACCACTTCATGAGGAAGACACGTGAGGTTAGCCCGTGTGATACAATTACGAGACTCAAGTCATGGGAATGGTCATGGTGAAGCCTGTTCATTTCTATGTCCCTCCACAGAGATTCAAGGAAATCTGCAAGATTCAAAGTTATCTCTTCATTATTTTCATTTCAATCACATAAAATTTTGAAAATAAATTCCATTTTTTGGGCTATACTTTCAAATGACAGACTCCACAATCCCCAACTACAATCATAATAGAGGAATAATTCATGCATTTGCATTTCCCTCTTACTGGAAGAAACTTGAACATATCTATCCTTAAAAATCAGATTATTAATAGAATCGGGAGGTTTACAAGACATGGTCGATTTGCAGGTTGTACTTCGCACATGCAAATCATAATTCCTTCCTAAGAAATCGAAGTAGTTATGATTTGACTCTCCTTTGTGAGGCTCAAGGTTAATTAGCTTATACACCAAATGAAAAACCCCAGTATGTATATACACAAGCACAATGGGCAAAATATGTTCTGAATGTGGAAATGGCACTTTAGCATAAGGAACCTTCTTACTACAACATGCACAAGCAACCACCCTCTCCAAATTACAGTTTGATTTGGGGAGAACGATATCAAGATGTGAGTCACACTAACAATAAAGATAGGAGTGCCACAAGCATGCTTGGTGCCGTGCATACTAACTTCCAGTAACGAGCAGCTAGAAACTTAGTTGACTGAATTCGTTACCATATCTGGTGTTGCTTGTGGTAAACACATCTCCCAAGTGAGAATTGATTAATGCAGAAGTGCATTAAAAGGGACCAGTGTCTCACACAGATTCGAAATCAATAGGTATTATATGAAGATTGGCCAGTCAACTTCTGATTCAAAGTTTTGGGTTTGAACCACAATTTCTGGACAAGCCTCTAGCATCCTAAGATACTTCTAATCCACTATTCCAGACTCACGGTCAGTTCCTTGAATTAGCTCCTAATAAGGTTTAAGCCCAAAACAATAACAATTATAGGAAGAAGAAGAAGAAGAAGAAAAGCACATAACTGGAAACGCGGTCGAAGACATCGGCGGCGGACTCGCCCTCGGGGAAGCGATAGAAGAACCTGCCGTACCTTTCCCGAGTCTCTTTGATCACTTTCATCCCCTCCTCCACTTGGAAGTTTCCAAAATCCTGCTCTCGGACACGACATTCCTCTCGGACCCCGAGGACCCGGCGCTTGGAGAAAGAGCGGCAGATCTCCTGGAGCGTGGATCGGGTGCGGAGGTAGGGGGAGACGTAGAAATAGAGGCGCCAGTGGGAAGAGGAGGAGGATCTGGAGATGAGGTGACGTAAGTTGGTTCCGGCGAGGCGAGCCTGGGCGAGGCCGGCCGGGGTAAGCGGGATTTGTGGGTCGGGAATCTTGGTGTAAGCGGAGGTGTCGAGGTTTCCAGCAGATTCGCCATGGCGAAGCAAGATTATGCGCTTGGGGAGGAGCAGTGGCTGCTTCTTGTGGTTGTGTTGCTGATAATGTTGGTCCGACATCTCTGAGAATGAAAAATCCTTTCAATCCAAGATTTGAGTGTTTGCTGGTTATGGCTTTCTTTAGCAGAGGAGTGACAGTGATGGGTATGTATTTGGGTATTTTACATGCATCTCTCGTTCCTATATATAGAAGGACTTGAACAACAGCAACCAGCTCCGATGATACAAGATCTAAAAGTAAATTTCATGTAGACTTTAAGGGGAAAAGGTAGATATGAATGGAAAGAGAAGTGTCATGTGTATAGAAATTTTAGGCAATTAAATTTATAAATTGACATAATTTAATTTGATTTATCTGTAAAAAAAAAATTTATTATAAAATAAATCTGACATATTATATTAAAAAAAATTATTCTCATTAGTTATTATTCTATCACCTCACATCTCATGAAAAATACCTCTACACCCTATGAAAAACACTCCCACGTCTTATGAAAAATTATAGATGTAGGGTCTAAAAATAAATAGTGACTGATGCATAGTATTCATCTATATTAAAACATATTAATTTGTAAATATTTTTATATAAGATTTGTATGCAAATAAAACTATTTCTATTAACAAAAAGATGGTATATATGAAAAATTATTCTCATCAATCACTATTTATAGTTTCGCACTTTACATCTTATAAAAAAAATCTATACATCTTATAAAAAAAATTATAAATATAAAGTGTGAGAATGAATAATAGCTAATACATAATAAATCCTTTGGTACATTTTCCATTGCACCAAAGTTAGAGTTCGTGGTACAAGCTTGAAGGTTTGCTTAAAGTAGTACTATTTTGACGGGAGACTAATAAAAAGAACTTCCTCTTTCTTTTTATTTTTATTTTTTATTTTTTGGGTACTTTTTCCATTCAAAGGAAGGTGATGAGGTATCTATATGGATGTACGTGGGTTCTATCTTTTTAGAAGGCCATGCACAAAGAGATGAAGGAAATCTGATTCCTTTCACTCGGTTTCCAACATTTTCCTAATTTAGAATATGTATGGTCGTTGCTTGGACCATGTTGTAATTCTTTCTTCTGAATGTTCCATGTTATCTTCATCTTTTTCTAAGGCGCCATATATAGAACTAGAATCTCATTATAAACATAAGTTCCACGTTTTTTGAGCTATTCAATATTGAAGTTTAATGAAGATAAGGCCGTATAGTAGATCACGATTTACATCATGGGCAGCAGATAGACCCCCGGCCCCATGCATGCCAATTAAGGACTTAAAACATCGAAACTTGAAGTC
This sequence comes from Juglans regia, assembly GCF_001411555.2. Lineage (NCBI taxonomy): Eukaryota > Viridiplantae > Streptophyta > Magnoliopsida > Fagales > Juglandaceae > Juglans > Juglans regia. The sequence continues at coordinate 29,331,786 of NC_049908.1, forward strand.
TAGAAAAGTTGAAGGTCAAAGTGCCAGAATGAAACAGGAAGATAAGGCTGAGCCGACTATGCTTTTCATTTAGAGTGGAAGATGATGACGACGACGATGAGAATGGTTTGGTTATGGCCGTAGCCATATAAATATGGTATATTTTTCTCAAGACAAAGCCCCTTCATACACGCAATCATTTACGGATCAATGCATGCATGCACCCATATCTCATGAACAGCTCCCTGCATTCATCGAGAAGATCATTAATGCATGATCTTGGATATTCTTATTCTGCCTATATATCAAGTAAATATAAGTAAATATATAGCTGGTAGGGTCGATTTGTGAACAATTTTTGTAACTTCCAGCTTCTCTTTCTATTTTGTACGTTGAAAATAAGTTAGATTGGCTGATCACATCGTTAAAACATATCGAGGCAAAAGGAGAGTCGATCGATCGGCAGGTCCCAATTCTTCGTTCATGATCTGCACACTACTTTTGATTAATTGCTTTAAGTTTTTCTATGTTGCTTAGATCTACCCCTTTCTAGACTTCATTACCACACGTCCGCCGCCACCAGCTAATGCCAACGCTACTGATCCACTCCCCATCGTCTCAAACTGGCACATGGGCCACATGCATCAGTGGCCGTGGTCTCATGCACTGCATTAATAGATCCTCGCCGTTACAAGAAAACGGTTTATTTACTATCAGTTATTTTTTATTAAAATGATTATTTTATATTAAAATAAATATATTATCATCGGAAATAGTTCTTTTCTTCGTAAATAACTCGTCACAAATATTTACTTTTCTTATAACGTTCTAATCTCTTACCAACCCTACAATATCCCTCCATACCCTTTCCTCCCCGTGAGTAGCAATTATGCTATATATATATTTTGTGTGTTTGTGTAGGTGTTTGAAGGTTCGATTTATTATTGTTTTCGGAATGCCCAGCTTTATCATTGCTTTCCTCAAAGTCTATTGGTGGTTTGTTTTGGGAACAGTTTAATTTGGCTTCTGGTTTGTGAGAGGAAGTTAAAGTTAGGACAATCATAGAAGGAGGTGATTGGAATTGGCCTAGTGGGTCCTTTAAAAGGTAAGTTCTCCTATTAGAGAGGGTCATTTGGCTGAATGCTCCTAGTGGTAAGTTCTCTATCAAGCTTGCTTGTGATGGTATTCAGTCTCGCGGCCCTGTTGTGAATTGGCATATCTAGTGCAGCTGGTTTAAGAATTCCTAAAGAAAGAGCCCTTGTGCCATCCAGCTCACCCAACTACAAAGAGAACAAAGCCTATATAGCGTTACTAGGCAAGAAGAGCTAATAGCTAATATATGACAACCCCGATGGAAAAAGAAAAAAGAAAATAAATCCTTAGTTAAAAGGTAAGAACCTCCGAGGCAAAGTACAAGACTTCAAATTAAGCCATTTCCGCATTAAGGGGAGTGGAGCCAATGAGATTTATTGAATGATAATGAAGCTTTCCCTTCTGTCTATTTGGCGAAAGCCGACTTTGGGCGTTCAAAGTGTTGTTTCCAACCGTACTTTTCTTTTTTTCCCCTATTATGGTAATCGAATTGGCTGAACTACCCCATGTGAGAAAACCATTCAAGTTTTTTAACTTTTGGGCGGATCACCCCAATTTCTTACAAGCAAATTTCTTACAAGCAGTGGAAGAAGTCTAGATGGAAGATGTGTTTGGAACACCCATGTTTAAATTATGTACCAAGTTGAAAAGGCTTAAGAAGAGGCTGCCAGAAAGGTTTGAGAAATGATTATTGTTCCACCCTATAAACAAGTTATCTTGAGGCTTTCAAACGCATCCAAACAATTTTGGGCGAGCCCTAATTGAGAGGCTTTCTCATTCAGCCACATTAGCTAGAAAGTAGAGTTGGCGTTAGCATTTTCTTTCGAAAGGAAGTGGAAGGTATTGGGACATAGAGGGAATATAACCTTTTCATTGACTCATAACTCCTCGACTCCCTCCTATTCATTCCCTTAAACGGAAAAGGGGTAATGATGACGTGCATACTTTAGAATATATTCGAATAGAATAACGAGGTGAGCTATAAAAGAAAAGACTAAAGAGTGATTGTCTCATTTGTGGCAAGAAGAAGAAGTTGTTGATGTAGTTGCTTGTAGTTTTCTAGAGCACGTTCATGCCCCCATACCCATGGGTCACTTCACTTCTTGATTGTTGATTCATATATTTACGTAAGTGACAATTGAACCTTATAGCGACATCCTTCAATTGATGGAATGTTCGTATCGGAATCATCATCGCATGTTGTGGTAATCTTCGATGTCTGCTCCTTCACTATTGCAGAGCAGTTTCGCTTAACCAATGCTATAACATTTTTGTTTAGTCTAAGAATGTGGTTTTTGCTAATGGATTGGAGCGGCTTCGCTATCCCATGCAAGTAAAGAGCCAGTGCTCCTATGATGAACCTATCCATTTATCTACCACATCGAGGCAAACATCTCAGATTGGTTGGAAGGCATTTATATAGCAAAAAACCAGAAGGTTTGGGTCTTTCTGAGGCCAGAATAATGGAGAATAGACTAGGAATGGATAGGGGTAATGGTGGGTAATGAGCTCTATTGGGTCCCCAAGGTCGCTTGGGAGCACCTTGTTGCTACTGAGGATCATAATTGGTCGAAGGCGCAGCTTTGTTATAAGCAGGTATGGGCAGAGCTTGCGCTAGGTTTTGGGTTGCGATTGGGTATAAGGTTTTTGAATGGGTTGGGGGACGGCCCCAGCCCGCTGGATGGCTTGCTGATTTTGGGTGCTCTGTTGTCTCTATCCATTCTATTGTGCTTGAACTGCATTAATTTGATCCGGAGTGAGAAAGGAGCATCGATCGAGCACCCTGAATAAATAAGAAATGGACAACAGAGGGAATCAATGATTCTTATTCAACCAAGTTGAAGCTAGCAACATGTCAATTACACACCGGAGGTTGGTAAGAATTGGGGGACAATGCCCCCCTAACCTAAGTGGGCCTACCAATGAAGCAACTGGTACTTAATCAGGTGGGGGAGGTTTGGTTTCGTGCAATGCCCTCGCAGCAGGAAGAGGCAGTTGTCATTTGAAAGGAAACGCCCGTAATCAATTTATTTTTTATTTTTTGTAGGAGTTCTGGCAACTATTTGTCTCTAAAATACATTCTAATTATCAATTAATACATCAGTTTTTACAAGTAAAATACATGAGAAATTTCAAATAACCATACATTATGATTCTTATTTTTGAAAAAACAAATCAGATGTTATAGAGTTCTTTTCCTCTCGAGCTAGGCACCTAAAAGTGGAAGGAAACTTATTGACCATAGATGCACTTTATTTTATGGGATAACTTGAATAGGGAAGCCTCACTAAGAATGAAGAAGAATGAAGAGGATCTCTCATTCCTTTACCCGTCTATCAAAGACTTTCGTTTACCTAATTCTCTTCCAATTGTGCTCAACCTCTTTGACTCTCCTTTCTCCATCCCTTTCTTTGTCTACCACCCTTTCCAAACCAGAGAGCCCCTAGCCAACTGGTGAATATGATATGGCCATCTTTGTCCCCTTCGAAAGTCACCCCGCTCATACCTTAGGTCCTTGCTTTTAAGAAAGCCCTGTCTCGAATCTCATACATCAAGTCTTCTCTCAATATCCCGGAGAAACCATTTTTTTCAACCTTCAAGCTCCAAACTAGACCAAGTGCCACATCTTACATAGTGAGATGAAAGTGAAATGGTGATATGGTGTAATAGCATTTCACTATGGAATCCTCTCACAATCGATTAATCATGCAATCTGATCAATGAATTGCTTCAACCGACTTCACGATGGCCAACCAAGGGACCATCAATTACTTGTTACTATTGCTCGATTAGGTTTCAATATCTATGCTGTATATAATGTTTTGGGGTGTTTGTTGGGACCCCACCCCTCCTCTTATATATATACTATATATATTATATACATATATATATATATATATTAATGACGTTTATCTTGCTCATAAAAAATAAATAATAAAGAAAATTGCAGTCGATACTATTATGGGTTCGAGTATATGTCCTATAGGGCCTGTCATATGGTAGAAATGGACATTCTGGCCAGGGTTCAGGCCATGTCGATCCCTTTAAAGACTTCAGGTTGGAGCCCTTTATGAAGGCCTAGGGGCTGCGAGCGCCTCAAAGGATTTGGGCCGTGTACCCCTTTTTAAGATTAGTGGGACATAAACTCTTGTAGGCGTTCAACTTCAAGCAGGACTTTAAGCCGTGGGCCTTTTACTGAGTCATGGGCCTGCCACAAATTACTAGGTTAGATACTAAACAAGTAATTATTAAGGAGTTTCGAGAATAAATGACTATAATATTTACATGTTATTATAAAATATTATGTCAATTTAAATTGATTCGTATATAAATAATTATAATTACATTAATTATACAACATGTTGGGATAGAATAAAAGTATCGAGTTATCCACATAAAAGTATCGAGTTATATATGATGGGATATGAGTTATGGTTCACTGATCTATTTCTTTCTATTTAATTTATAGTATTTCTTTAGTATTTAATAAAATATTGTGGAATTTCTTTCATATGCAAGTAGTGGATAATGACACTATATATATACAAACCGTGTGCGATATATATATATATATATTATATATATATATACACACGAGAAATTCTATTTGTAATTCTCACTCTGGGACTGCATGAGCAAATCATTCATTAAATAGAAAAAAAATACTATTTTAAGAAAAATATTATTGTAATTTTAAAAAAAAATTAAAGATAAAATTAACTGAACTTACATCAACAATCTTTAAATGGAGACTGTACGTAATATTATTATATATATATATATATATAGTGACATGAGATGATCAAATAAAGCAAGGATTGAGCTGGATGCAGGTGTTTGTGAACACTGAACATTAATTATATATATAACATGCATGGACCGTCAAGCTGTCGTTGATATATATATAGTGGTTGCGAACCTCAAATTAAAGAAATTAAGAAAGCTAGCTAGCCGATCGAATAATATAAGAAAAAAGGTACGTACGTATACGTAGCAAAGATTATCATGCCTGCAAGCTACCCCACAAAAGCAATTGACCCAGAAATTGCGGATGGCAATGCCCGACTCGATCGTTCTCCACGTTAATTTTCCATCTTCTGGTGCGCGCGCAGACGTTTTTTGAAGAATGTGATGGCAGTGGCAGCCAGCTGGTCGTAATTGTCTTCAACGCAAGTTGATCTGCATATATATCTGCAAGGCATCTTTCGACAAAGACCAGTACTCCATGCACCATATCTATATATAATATATATATACTGGCAGTGAATTCACGTGCGATGCACGTTTGTCCTGTATTAAATTATTTTAAAATATAAACATCTAGTGTAAAAGAAGAGAATTTAATGATAAGGTCTATAAAGATAATATAACTAATTGTTTAAGCAAACTATAATTGTTTAACGTCTCTGATAATAGATTTAAACAAACTATACGTTTAAACAAGTCTGGAAAGTAAATATTACATAATTGTTTCTTTCGTTACTGAAAGTAAAGTCTGAAACGACTAAATATTACATAAGTGTTTCTTTTGTTACTAAAAGTAAAGTTTGCAGGATTTAAAGTGGTGTGTTCTCCTCATTCACAGCATTTATGGAGAGAACATTGAAGTTTTTGTGACGTTATTTTTTGAGTTGATCTAAATCTGCACTCAATTGTATGATCTATTTTTTGGTTGAACATAATTTTGCAATATTTTAGATGTACGGTAAATGTTCCTGTATGATAAATAAATATAATGTAAAAGATACTTTTAATAACTTCCTATTTGAATATCTAAGATTAAATGTTTTTAAAATTCAACATATAAATAATTTTTTGTATTATTAATTGATGATATATATGTCATATAATTTGATTCATAAAATTTAAATTTTAAAAATTTATTTTTTAAATTAAATTATGTCACGTAAATAATATATAGTGTAAAGACCTTCAAATAAAATTATTCAAATTTTTTATAAAAGAAGCAAACTTATAGTTTAAAGTCAATTAAGACAGGTGGAAGTAATTGAATAAAATATTATTAGTGAATGTTTTAAACAATTTTATTTCATTAAATAAAATATAGTATTATTTTTATATGATTTATTTTAGCATATGTTTGGATGTAAATATGAGATGAGATCCTTTTTTTTTTTGGAAGATAAATGTAGTAGATTCTCTTTTATATAAAAGTTGCTACATTTGCAAAAGATTCTAGATGATCTACAGTGGAAGATTTCAGGAAAAATCTTCTTAAAACGTAGTATTATTTTTAAACTAATTCGAAATTATAATTTAAACCAGCTCAAAGTCCATGTAGAATAATTATTGAATAAATGACATTAAATAATTGACTTAAAAAATTCTAAAATCAGAGAAGCAAAATAAATTATTTCAGTTATTAATTCACAGTATGAAACTAAAAAGTTAAAGGATCCATACTTTTGATACTTTTATAAGTAGCTAGTTGTTGGGATATCTTGTTTCCACTTTCAACTTCACGGAGCTCAACCTATGTAAAAAATTCAACAATGTAATATTCTAGTAAGGACAAAAGTAAAGTTGTAAAGAAAAAAAAAATTTACTATTATTTAATATTTTCAGATGGGAAATTGTAGAATAATGGAACATATAAATATTTTTTTAAGTGATTTTGTAGGAAAAAAATTTTCTTCCTAAACTTTCTCTCTCTCCTAAGCGATTCGGGAGCACAGCTAGTTCTCCTCCAGCGTAGCCCGGCGCCGCCGAGCCCCGGCCATGATCACCGCCACCACCGGCATGTTCCCCTCACGCCGACGAGCATCCCTGGCACCACCAATATTCCCCACGCGCAGCCATGGCTCTCCTCCGTGAAAAGAGAACCGAAATGGGTTTCTCCCATTTATGTGATTTTGCGCCGCCGTACGCGGCCACCGAAGGTCACGACCACCACTGAGGAGTCCCCCTCAAGGCGGCGACCATCCCACCCACCTTCGAAGTCCCCCACGCGCAACGCTCCATCTCCCCCACGGACACCGAACCGAAATGGGTTTCACCCATTTGTGGCATGTTACGCCGCCGTACGCGGCCACCGAACCTCACGACCACCACCGAGGAGTCCCCCTCAAGGCGGCGACCATCGCACCCACGTTCGAAGTCCCCCACGCGCAGCCCTCCGTCTCCCCCACGGAAACCGAACGGAAATGGGTTTCACCCATTTGTTTCACCGAATATGCGGCCGTAGGCAGCCCCCCAAGCCACCACACCTCCACCAGTTGACACCGACGACAACCTCTAGGAGACCCAGCCACCACGAGGTTCCGTTTGCCTCTCCGTCGCACACGGAGAAACAGAAAAAAAAAAAAACAAGATGCAGAAGTTAGAGGTGAAATTAGAAGAGAACTGCGTACCAACGGCGAGAAGAAATCTCAAGAGCACGGGAAATTTTTTTCTTCCTTGAGTTGAGTTTGAGAATTGTTCTTTAAATCTGAATTTTGAGTGTGTAGATCAGATATTTCATCTGTTGTATGTAAAGATCAGATATTTTACATGCATCTGTTGTATGTAAAGATTAGATATTTTAAGTGTGTAAATCATGCTAACTGAACGAAGAAGAAGAGTAAAATTGTAACTGAATTTCAGAAGGCAATAAGAAAAAGCAACGAGAAAAAAAAAGGGTACTGGACGGAAGTACTATTCACTACTGTTGATCTTATACATGTTTTTAAGTATTAGGAAGATATATATATATATAATTATACTAAATGGAGAATGATATAATTATTTTCTTTGATATATATAATTTGTAATTATACTCAAGTGTGCAATATATATTATAAAAAATATTATTTGTACTTATAATTTTACTTACCGTGCTAACGTGTGATCAGCTATTGAAAATTATAATGAGAAATTTAAAATTTAAATTAAAAAAATATTAATAAAATAGAATTGTTATTCAATACGTATACGTACATTAGCACTGCTCATGTATTATTAATTTATTATCCCAGCTAGCAGCGCTCAAACAACGTACGCGTAGTTGATGATATGTCCGAGTCATGGCCTGTTGGGCTTCGTACGTCCGCGCGAGCGCGCAGGATCCTCCCTGCTGTACGCCGTTGACGTACGTCCTTTGTTTCCCTTAATTATTTACTTTTATGTCACTTCGAAAGTCCTTCTCCAGACCTTTTTGAGTTGACTTGTAATTTACATGATCATGATCAGCTCAAAAGCTCATCATCATTGATTTTATAATCATAACAATTCCACCCAATTTTTTTATTGGGATAAAACTCAAAATCCTTTCTCATGTCTGCTTCCCTTAGAGCATTCTCATTGGATTAGTTAAAAGTTAAATTTAATGAGAATCTAACTATTAGGTCAATAAATTACTCACATTGAATTAGATATTTGGAATATAACTACAGTAATATCCAAGCTAATTTCTAAATTTGAAACACACTATTCATTCATCAAATCATTTTTATATTATTTCTTTCTCTCTCCTTTTAATATCAATTATTTCTCTCTCCATTTTAAATGACAATTAAAAAAATATAATTAGAATACAATTACTAATTAATATATAATATTATGAATAGTAAAATATGATAAAATAAAATAAATTTATAATTAAAAAAATTTAAAAAATTTCAAAATTATTAATTACTCATTACTATATAATGAATAAATGGATAATCCAATTTGGAGATTTGATGTGAATAGTTAAAGTTAAATTTATCTTATATTATTTTATTATCATATAATGAAAAAATGACTATTCCAATATAAAAACTTATGTGAATGTAATAACTAAATGTTAAATTCATCCATTCATAAAAAATGTACTTTAATTTTAACTAATCCAATGAGAGTGCTCTTAGATCACAAGAATCATCATGAGGCTAACCTAAAGCCAGGTCACACAAACAAACATATCCAAAGATTTTCTTTCCAACAATCTTGCAGAAGAATTTGTTCTTAATTTAAAATGGTACGTACATGCATGTCTCTAATTTTCACAAGAATCTGATGGTGGCAGCTGCTGGTTTAATTTCTTTAATGGCTTTGATGGAAAGATGAAAGTGGAAGTGTACGTGTACGTGTACGTTCTGATGTAACAGAAACCTTCTAAATTTAGCACTCTGACTCTATTTATCCGATGACCATACATGCAGAGGCGCCCTTCATCAATACTAGTACTTGCTGTCAATCCCAGAAATTCCACTGTCGAGTAGCATATGTTATCCGAAGAGTAATGCTATACAGCATCCACTGTAGTAGTGGTGCACACAATGCACACACTACGTGGATGCCTCCCATCTATTTATTTTTTATTTTTTCTTTTCTTTTCCTTCGGCTTGTTCTCCCGTCTCTCTCTCTCTCATCGTCTCCGCTCTCTCTCGTCTCGCTCTCTCTCTCTCTCCTCTGCGCTCCTCTCTCGTCGTCTCGCTCTCTCTCTCATCTCCACTCTCTCTCTCTCTCATCTCTGCTCTCGGTCTCTCTCTCTCGTCGTCTCGCTCTCTCTCGTCTTGCTCTCTCTCTCATCTCCACTCTCTCTCTCTCATCTCTGCTCTCGGTCTCTCTCTCTCGTCGTCTCTCATCTCTGCTCTCGGTCTCTCTCTCTCTCGTCGTCTCGCTCTCTCTCGGCATCTCGCTTCTCTCTCTCGTCTCGCTCTCTCTCTCATCTCTCGCTCGCTCTCTCTCATCTCTCGCTCGTTCTCTCTCTCATCTCCGCTCTCTCTCTCTCATCTCTCATCTGCGCTCTCTCTCTTCTCTCTCTGCTCTCTCTCACTCGTTCTCTCTCTCATCTCCGCTCGTTCTCTCTCTCTCTCATCTCTCATCCGTGCTCTCTCTCTCATCTGTGCTCTCTCGTTTTTCCTCTCAAATATGTGGTGTATGTTTTGATACCTAATGAGTGTAAAATTGGCTTCTACAAACAGTGGCTTTCATATATCATTTTTCATGTTATCCACATGCACCAAATTCTAGCTGGGACGCATCAAACATGTCTGGCTGCTAAATTTAGCAGACAACACAAAAATTGCAGAAAATTGCAAACAGGTTCTAAAAGAAGGGCATGACACAAACGTATAACATCTTAATTAATTCGTAATTGCCTCATCCAGTTGTCACACAATGCTGCCTCCACACATGCAAGTTATGGTGGTGATGATGATGATCATGGTGGGTCATTAACTCGTGACACCACCTGAACCCCTCACCACTCACCGGAAACTCCCACTCCTCAACCGCGCTCTCTTTTTCCCTGTCTTCTTCAACGTCCCCATTTACTTTTTGTTGTAGTAATACTTCTTCTACTTCTCCTATTTGCTTTTCTTCAGCTTGCTCTTCTTCTTTTTCTACTAATACTGCTTTTTCCTTCTCTTTTTCTTCTTTATCTTGTTCTCGCTCTATTTCTTCATCTACTACGTCCTCCTCCTCCTCCTCCTCTTCTTCTACGGAGTCTAGGATATCGTCGTCTCTAATGAGGTGGAGTCTCAACCGTCCGTCTTCTCTTGAAGCCAGGAGAATCTCGGTTCTCTCGATCCTCACCTCGGTGAGCTCAAGCCGCCCGTCCTTCCTTACCGCACGGAGAAAGAAATTCCGCTGGCCGTTCGGTCTCAACGACGAAAGAGGCGGTGGAAACTTCTTGACTTCCCGGCCACCCTCTTTCTTCCATTTCATTTTCTTCGTCGTACTCCTTTGAAACCTATCACGATTACCATCATTCTGATCAAGCATCGCCTCCTCAATCTTGTCGTCAAACCGTCTCTCGTCGGAGCTCTCAAACCCAAGACTTTCAGTGCACGACATCAACCCGTCCACTCCGCCTCCCATATCATCGATAAAACCCATCCCGCCAGGGTCTTTTCTGGGAGGCGTAGTAAAAATATAATCAGAAGAAGAAGGCGGGGGAGATTTAACCGTCGACGGAGATTCAATAACGTTGGGCAAACGTTGGATATCACCGTCGATTGCACTGATTAAACCTAACCCTCCCCCCGTAAGGGAAGAAGAAATATGGTACTGGCCGTGGTGGTAGGCGGGTTGACATCCGAAAGGGAGTTTGTCGGTGTTGGTGGTAGAAGTAGTGGTGTCTATGGAGGTGGTGAGGCCAAGAAAAGAGTAGTGAAAGCTCTTTCTGCAAAAGCTCATAATCATAGCTAGTAATTTGAAGTTATAACAAGATTATAAAGGATATAATTACAAAGAAATAGATCAGAGAGACAAATTTAATGGAATAAAGGGAAAGATTAGAAGAAAGCTCATGAAAAATGGTCTTGCTTTTTCTTTGGGTTGGAGAAAGTTGGGAGAAGGGATGAGGGTATTAATAATATCCTCACGCCAGAGAGAGAGAGGGTATGGTGAAGGAAATGCCACCGAGACGAAAAGGTTTGTGGAAAATGAGCTGGAGCGAAAGAGAAAACGGTGCCGGGTCCCATGCATGCACGAAAGACGACCGGCAGAGAGACTTGGCTCAGATCACCCGCCCTTTTTTTTTTTCCTTTTTTTTATTAGTTTCATGTGATCTACTTTAAATTAAAATGCATATTGAGGGAATTAAATTGGCTGGCATGCTTAACTATATATATATATATAATGGTAATTAGTTGGTAATTAAAGCCGTGTTCATGCAAGAAAACGAATTAATTAATATTAATTAGGAAGTTATACTAAATTAAAAGCTAGCTAGCTGGAAAGCTGAAATCTGCTAATTAAGTACACCTTACAATAATTTGTTGAGTCATCATGTCTAGCCTCTTCGAGGATAGCTAGATAAGGAAGTACTGTCATATGACTCATATCGGCAGCTTGCTTGGTAGCTATCTAGCTGGGATGCTGGGAGAAATATTTTAATTAGTTAATATAAAAATAAATTTATAAAGTGACTAATTTAATACGATATTTTAAATTATAAAATTATTTTTATAATAAAATAAATTTCACATGATCAATTTATAAATTTATAATTTTTATATAATTTATTTGTATCTATAATAATTTTTTAAATAAAAGAGTCAAAATTTAATTAATTGTTTTCTTAAAAAGATTAGATCGATCCAGTTAGCTAGTTACAAAAGTACGTAGTACCATGCAGCTCGAAGAGACATAAATCAAAACTGCATGTTAGCTGAGTACTCTTTGTTCATGGGTTATGATTTAAGGTGGGATTTCTCATGCATGGGGTACATGAATTGGATTTGATATTTTCTGGCGCAGGAGTTATATATATATGGATATTCTGGGAACATGCTAGCTGCAGATCATAGAGATCAAGAAGAATCTCCAAAAGATATATATGTAGCATGAAAACTTATCCATATAACAGATAAATCAAAGGGTCTATGACCATTAAACAACCCACGTATGCTCTTAAGGCGCTTGTACATGTTCCATACACTTCTAGCTAGCTCTACTACCAGAAAAATGAATATTTACAATGAAAATGATTATTTATAACGAAAATAGATTAATTTTGATAAGAAATAATCATTTTTATAGAAAATAATTGATTACAAATGAGTAATTTTCTTGTAGTATGTAGCTATATATTTCCATATGATATTTTATTACAACATCCTAGTAAAATATGGGGCTTGGAGTCTTCGGCCTTCTACTTCTAATTATTATCTCTAGAGATTAATCATGTTGTACTTATAATTAACTTATTACCTTTTAACATTAATCATCTTAAACGATTTTTAGGTTTTTTGAAATGGATTTAATTAATTAGAAAGTTTGCTACATGATTAACTTGGATCGATATAATATACGTTGATGTGATTGCTCGATCAATACTTTTTTATATAATTTAAGGTGTCTGAATTGAAATTAGATGAGTTAAGATGAAAATTAAATAAAATATTATTAGAATATTATTTTTTAATATTATTATTGTTTTAAAATTTAAAAAATTTAAATTATTTATTATATTTTGTGTGAAAATTTAAAAAAATTACAATAATTAGATTAGATAAATTTGAGAAATCTAAACAGGACCTTAATTGAGTGCAGTTAGATCAGTATATCTCATAATATATAAAAAATGATAAAGTTATTATTATTACATAACTTTGGAGTGGTTTGGATTCAGAGATAACTTAAGATGGGTTAAGATAGTTTGTGAATAGTAGAATAAAAGTTAAATTATTTATTATATTTTGTATGAGGATTTGGGAAAGCTGTTTTTGAATTTGAAAAAATTGAATTGTTTATTATATTTTATGTGAAAATTTAAAAAGATTGTAATGATGAGTTAAGACGAGTTAAAGTGAGTTTTGAATGCAAACGAGGCCATACAACTATTTAATAAATATATTAATTTCTTTTTTAAAAAAAGTTACTATTGACTTTGACTTCAATATGTCTGAGTTTAAAAAAAAATATATATATATATATTATTTTATGATAGAGTTAGGAAATAATTGTGCATTAATTGTAAGAATATCAAGTATCAACCCTCTTCACATGAATCCTTTCAAAAGTTAATGGCATTCTATTGATATGAACTCCAATTAATATATAATAATGTCTGATGTTTCTTGTCATAGACAACGTCCTAATTGCGTGCATGCTTCCAACACTTGACATGATTTCAATATTATATATTATAAAATAACACATGAAGAAATTAATACAAGCTTCATGATTAACAATGGATCAAGCATGGGTACTCTTATTTTTTTATTTTTTATTTTTTTTCCTAATCATACTCTTATCTTTCGATCGGCAGCATATATATATGATCTTTTTATTATTATAGCCAATTAATTAGTAGCCGTCCACGGCACGCACATGATGCATGCAGGCTGCATCTCACATTAACAGAACTAATCGTATCAATGTATATTAATTTATACAAATATCCACCACCTTGATCAAAATTACTCGACTGCCTCATATATTATTATTATTATTATAAGAGCTATTTTGGAATTATTTATACATACACAATTATAATTCCCACTGTAATATTTTTATAAGTTGGTGCATGATGTAGTCAACGTCGTTTTATAAAAGAAAAATAATTTATACAGTTTTAAAGTATGTAAATACTCTAACACATTTAAAAAAAAAAAGTACGAAAAATTAATATATGAACAACGTGAAAATGTTAAAAAAATCAATTTTTTTTATAATAGACTCCACTTTTTTCAAAAGAAGTGTACAAAACTTACACATCAATTATATCTATCATTATTTAATTGAAAACTATTATTCATTATTCTTTCATTATGTTTTGATATGATATCAAATTATTAATTTCTTTATATTATCTTTCACAATCTTATAAATCATTTGATTTTAGCCCTAGGAGAAGATAAAAGATATATAATGGTTTAAAAGTTAAAACTCTTACTAATACTATTTTTCAAACTATTAATATATATATTGATAGGTCACAACCTAATTAGAGTAGTGTTACATGTATTTACAATTTTACTTACAAAAAATTTATAAAAACTCATTTTGTCAGTTTCCTTTTAAAATTCAATTTTTATATTTTAAATTTTATAATTTTAAGCACATCAATAACTAACACATGAAGAAATAATTTTTTTTTTTTTGTAAGTTTTTCTTAAATACAATTAGCGTTTTTCACCTAATTAATAACCTATCAACAACAAATCTTTTATCTTATAAATGATCATTTTTTTTTTATATTGAATTTGTGATTCGCTTATCATTCATAAGATTAATTAATTAATTTGTAAATCTTTTAACTTAATTAAATTGACTTTTCTAGCTAAAATAAGCTTTCAATTGTGGATGGGGCTATCATATATGGAGATAATGCTCCATCAATGCGTGGGTAAGGTTTGTTAGAAAATTTGTACCATCTGATCAAAAATCTATCAAAAGAATAAGATTTGTCAATGCCATGTGACCATATACATATATAATGATCATGTGAATGAGATCACGACATCATGATTTGCAAATCATATATGCAACATGTACGTACACATCATATACAGTGCCAGCCAATCCAATCCAATCCAATCCACACGTGAACTTTCCAAGAAAGTGTGCTTGCTTGCTTCCTACCTCATTAACGGTCGTGTAGTTCAGCAGTCCACATCGGCAAGCAGTATCCGTGATTTGGACCGTTGATTTTGCATATCAATATCATTCACTGCTAATTTATGAAAGACCACTGCCACGCACTTCTTATCCTCGGGAGAATCGACTACGTGTTCAGTTCATGTGGAACCACATGGCTTAAGGGATGACAGTACCTTTTTTTCCGCTTCCCAAACCTAGCCAATAGGAAAGAAAGAATCTATTATTAAGGAGAAATGTGAAAGTGTGGTATAATTATTTTAAAAAAATAAATAAATATGAGATTTATATGAAAAAAATAATAATTTTTAATAATATATTCTATTTTTTTTAAAATGACTACACGATACTTATATATTTTACGATTATATATAGTGTTATTCATTATCATATATGTACTAAAATAAAATAAAATAAACTATCAGGAGTGGATTGTGGGGTAGTAAACAGTAACTGATGAGAATAATTATTCATATTACTAATTCAATAGAGGAAAATAAAAACATTTCATCTTATTGTAGTACTTATTACTTATTTGATTTTTTATTACGTACTTTCCCATTTGTTTTCCCTACCACTTAATTATTCTACTATATTATTATTATTATTATTATTATGAGAAATAATACTGGCAGTCGTAAGTATGTAAGCGTCGTACAGCCGCTTTAAAAAAATGAATAAATATGAGACGTACATGAAAATAAATTAATTTTTTAATAGTAGACCCTACTATTTTTCAAAGTGACTGCACGGTATTTACGCATTCTACGACTGTATGTAGTATTACTATATTATTATTATTATTTAGAGCAGTACCATGTTTGTGATACAAAGGCTGAACAAAATATGTCAAACTGAGTTTGAACTTCTTGTCCAAAGATGATCTGTAATGTCCTGATCACAATCATTTAAAGATGCATGTACTACAGACGTGCAAGAGTAAAGCTTTCCATTCTTGCCGGCGGAAGCTATCCGTGAACGAAGACAAGAAGCTGCAAAGCTGGATGGCACAAGTAATAATTAATGACGCTTATGGTGAGACGATTATCGGAAAGTTGGCAGCAGACATATATTGTAGGAGAATGCAGTACTGATTGTGGTACGTAGTCATGGGTAGAAGGTTAGCGAGATTGGCTATACATGACTAGCTAGGATGCTGTGGACAGGATGGACTGAACCATGCACGGTTTTGTGGTGTTGGAAGAGGTACGTACTAATGGTGGAGGGTCATGTGGCTGTGATTCTGCAAGAGATGATCAGAGATGAGAGGGAGAGAATTGTTGATTAGTTTTATGTTGGATTGGAATTTGTGTTGGGATTATCCTTTACGAGGAAATTATAATTAGGTCTGGAGATTTGGTGAACATGTCAATCTTCATGTGGTGTAGTCTTTTTTGAGAAATGATAATTGCAGTCGTGAGTATGTAATCACCGTATAATCGTTTTTAAAAAAATGAATAAAAACGATACTTACATAAAAAGACAATTAATTTTTTCATAGTGGGCGTTACTCTTTTTCAAAACAACTACTCGACACTCGCGCATTCTACAATTATATATAATATTACTAAGTTTTTTTAGAGGGATAGTGCATGTCAGAGACAGGAAGTTAAGTTTAACTTCTTAACGAAATGACCTACCATTCATGCATTATATAAATTAAGCACATTATATCCATGATCAATGCATTCAGGTTTCCCTAATTTTCTTACTTAATTTGCATCATTAATCAGATATAAACCATCAAAATTATATTCTTGACCAACCAGGCACAAGCTAATTAGTCTGTGATTCTCTCTGACTCAAGAAATTCTTTTATTTTCAGTCATTTTGCTTATTCAAACACGGATTGGTGCTGTTGTACAGTCATGCAGAATTTATCTTTTTGCTGAAAATGAATTCATTGATGCCTGAATTTCTTCCAGTGTTCGACCCTTGGTCTCTGGCACCAACTTCGCCACGAACACAACAGTTAAGCCACAGATGCTTGAAAAAATGAAGAATGTTCCTGTCAAAAGTTAATTGAAATTATTAGTAGTACAAACATAAAATAAATAGTAAGAGTGATGAGTAATACTGTAGTTTGTACCCCATACAAACTATATATTAAGCATTACCTGCTGAACTCCAATCCATTAGGAAGTTAAAAGCATATGAGACAATCCAAGAACCTAACCAGCTAACCAATGTCACAAGGCTACCAGCCATACCCTTCATGTTTATGGGAAATATCTGAGGCAAAAACAACTTGTGGTTTCAGTCAACCGTCGGCTCTGATGCCCGAATTGACTTTCATTCCAACTATTTTGATCATAATAGATGATGTAGTAGATTCAAGGTTAATTTACCTCTGACATTATGACCCAAGGTATTCCTCCCATGCCTAATGAGAAAGATCCTGTGTATACCTTATTGCACAACCAAACAGATCAACATAAATTCCAAGTTAATCAATCATGAAATCTCCAAGAATTTGGCTACTCATATGAGGTGTAAGCAAATATTAAAGTGAACTCCAGTCTCCAGGATCATTGGTCACCATAATCAGATTAAAATGAAAATGCAAAAATCTCATACGAAATTATATTAACTTGATAGCAATTTTGAAGTACTCAATCCTTTATGGGCATGACTCTCACTTTCAAAGAGCAAAAAGCATTTCCAAAATGCTAAAGATTGGTCGACCACAACCCACAGGTAATATTTTTTTATAAGTTCGAAGTAATGGGAATTTAGTTAATAACATGACCAAAGTTGGAGACAAAAGCTTTCCACTGTCTTTCCTTTTAGTATAATTGCATTACCAGTACACCAACAAGTGCTGAAATCGGAGTGATCTCTGTCCATTCTTGAAGGTCCTGCACAATGGAAGTTTTATTCTTGCAAGAAAAGCTCAACTAAAATGATGAGATTGAATTCAAGAGAAATAGATTTTATTCAGGCTTCACCTGCAAGACAAAGGACAGCCCCACGAGCAAGCAGCCTAAGCATGTTCCTGCTGCAGAAACCTGCTAACATGTAGGCTTTAGAATTGTTTTTCATTAAATTCCATCGAAGTATAGACTCCTAAACTTTCTTACCAGTAGCAGTGGTCGTCGTCCGGATTTATCCATTAAGACTACACCCAAGGCCGTCATTGGAATCTGTAGAAGACAATCAACATCATCTTAGAAAACATCAAGCATAAAAAAATGTTAGAACTACACTAAAGAGTGTCAATAACCTGAACAGCGACCATTGCTATAGTCCCAAGACTACCCGAAAACCCTGCATTATGTTACTCAAATTACATTTTTCTTCTCACTTCTTAAATTTCGGAAGCACTGAAAAAGATTATATCCCTACCAGCTGATATGAATATAGAACTTGCATAAAATGCAATGCCATTGACCCCTCCAAATTGTTGTAGTACCATGAGACCAACTCCAACCTAACCCCTTTCTTAGGTTAGACATAACAGGATCAAACAAGTTTAAAAAATGAACCATGCTACAAGGCTTAGATTAGAGAGCTTACGATAAGTGAATGAGCATATTGTCGTTGAAATAAGTCGAGAAAACTAGCTTCCGAAAGCTGTTGAAGGGTTTCTGTGTAATCCTATACAGCAATTTGAAAACAAGGTCAACACTAGTTTCTGAGAAAAAGTTTGGGGAAAAATAAAAACTATTTTAGGTTTGTAATTTTGCTACTTAGATTGGAAACAGAGAGTAATTCTCTCATAGCTTTTCACTGAGTTCGAAGCTTACCCTGATCTCAGCAGCTTCCTGTGAGATATCTGCATTCTCCCCCCTGAGTCGCTGAAGAGCAGTTTCACACTCTTTCTCTCGACCAATCTTTGCCTGCAACCAAACGGGATCATCAAGGAAGCATTTCAGCCCATGCTTGCATTTTATTTGCCACCTCCATAACATGTTGAATGACATGTACTCAAGTAAAAAACTGTATAGGAAAAGGCCTTGAATAACAAAACCTTAACTATTTGTTTTTTATTTCAAATTCATTATCTGGAGAGTAACTTGAACCAAACACATTAAAATAGTAACAATAACTTACCAGCCATCTTGGAGACTCTGGAATGAAAAATATACCAAGAAGTTGTACTAGACACGGAATGGTTCCTGAAATAAAGTAAAATAGAAGCACTCTAATTAGGAAACTACCTTCAAATAAAAAGAATACAGTAGAAAGAGCAGAGAAACTTACCAATAAGAGCCAAAGCCCGCCAGTTTACAAAAGCTCCAATTAGATATGTTAATGACACGCCACAACATATCATCAACTGCAGAACAGGCTGTCAGTAGGTGAATAAAAGTTGAATTCACATTGATTTCCAAATCTTTGAGGCTTTTTTGCTCTACCTGATGAACGGTTGTAAACCCTCCTCGAAGATTCTTAGGTGTTATTTCTGCTATATATACAGGTACCTGATTGAAAACCGGAATGCACTTAACTTTATCATGCACATTGATGATATTTATAAGGATTGCAATCCATAGACTTACCACATAAGAAAGAAGTCCCATCCCACAACCAACCAACAGTCTCCCAAGGTCGAGGCACCAATTGACCTTGCAACAACAACAATATATCCAGCATTATGAAGTGAACCTGAGCTATTACATTTGCTTAGTACAAAGTGATTTCTAAAACAACTTCATCGTGCGATTCTTTCTGACCACTTAATGACCATCAAATATTCAGTTATGTAAGAGGAAATACAAAGATGAATAATTCTGATGCTGCCATGGTTATTTCAATATCTTGGTAAAAAGATCTTTCCAAGGTAAAATTTATTGAATTTCAAGCATGTTTAACATAAATTTTTGGAAATTGGAAGCCAAAAAACACAGAGAGAGAGAGAGAGAGAGTTATTTTTCATTCACAGAACTTAGTCCAAGACTACCATTCTACATTTGTTTACATAAGGACACCCATGTCAGCATTAATCATTCTGCTCCGTGACCGTATGGAGTTTCATGAATTGGAAATAACCAAAAGAGAGTTGATGGGGAGGGGGAGGACAGGATTCAAAACCTTAGAGAATACAATGATTAGCCACCCTGCCAGGCAGAGTATCTCTGAAAGGCCCATTGCCTACCTTGCAAAACAGCAAAAAGATAAGAAAAGCTGGTGATATGTTTGGAATTTGAAGCTTAGAAAATGAATGGATTTAATTCCATGGTGATGGAAACACTTACACCGCTTCTGCCTATGTAATCTGCCATTTTGCCACTCACTAATGCACCTATCATTGCTCCAATTGTCAATATTGAACCAAAAAGTGAATACTGCATTACGAACAAAAAATTCCAAGGGCATCACATACAAAAATGTGCAAGGAAATAACCAAAGGATTCAACATAATTGATTTTTCATAAAGCAATTTGGATACAACATTTCACTTAATTGAGGGAGCTCTAATAGTGACTACTCTATAAAGTTTTATTTCTCCAAATCATCAAGTCCTTGACAATAATTTCGACTACCAACTGTACTCTGAGATGTCATTCAGTCAAAATTACGTGCCTTTTAACTTGTTTTTAGCACTTCTCGAGTCACAATGAACTTCTTTTGCCAATTCTCTTATATTGCATCCCAGTTGAAAACTGTTTTTGGAGGTAGAGGCATAAATAGAACAATTCACATGAATATTAATGATATGTATCAATGGAAAAGTACTAAAAGTAAGGCAAGCGTCATATTCATAGCAGAATCAGTTACTTTTTGAGGAAGGCGGTTCAAATGCTTACAAATTCTCTGGCAATATCATTGCCAGAGTAAAAGAGCGCTTATAATATTACACTCACCTCTGCCACAGTCAGGCCCTGCTCATCCATGATTCCAGACTGAGCAGGTGATGAATATCCCACCTGAAAAATCAATTATATAAAACTATCTATTCAGTACTCAGCATATCTAACTCTAGGAACCCCATATTGAGATGGCCACTGATGTCTCACTATCTTTTAGCACAAAAGACTTTCCATTAACGAATCTACAACCGAATCATTCAGCTGCAATTTTTTTTTTCTTTGTGAGGACATGTGTGAATGTTAAATCCTCGAGGAAAAATAAAGTGAGTACTTGGTATATACTTTGTCCAAACTACGGCTAAGCTTTTGGGTTGACGAGGTAATGCCCCCTTCACTTGGGTGAGCATCTTGAGCTTCATGTTTTGGTATGGTTCTCTTGAGGGTGTGAATATTGGGTTTATTAAATGAGGGTGTGTTGCAAAATTAGAAATCGAAAAGAAAGATCATGTCCTGAAATATTTACCAGATAACTCTATTAACTCTACATTTCATAGAAAAATGCATGAACTTCCACTGCTCCTGTCTGATCACAAGCGCCAAAAGGAAGAGAACTTACAGCTGATCCAAAAACATAGGAACCGGAGACAGCAACCAGAGTACTAAACACAATAACGCCTGTGGCCGAAGAGCCACCACTGTGCCCACCGCCACCACCACTGGCGCATGCTCCATCGTTTTTCTTGGCAACTAGAGGACTTGAAAGTTCTCCTCCTTCTATGCTTTCTCTGCCCATATCGTATATTTCTTGGTCGGCAAAGAAATGTCTCGAATTGAAAGGGAGATTTTTTTTTTTTTTTTTGGTGTGTTAATGGATGAAGTAATGAAGACGGAGACAAAGAGAGGAATAGGTGAGTGGGTTCCATCTTTTTTTCTCTATTTTTTTTTTTTCTGATCTGAATATAGAAATAAAGTGGTGCCGGGTCCCTCAGGACCCACTTGGGTTGTAAAGCTTTTGTCTGTTTTCCAGTTTTTCTTGCATGTGATAGAGACTATCGTTCTTGCCTCTTTTAACTTTTGTCTGTTTTTCAGTTTTTCTTGCATGTGATACAGGCTATCGTTCTTGCCTCTTTTATCTATTTTCAGAACCCTCCATCGATAGAGATTTAAGAAATCGAATAAAAAAGCGACATTTTTTTTTCTTTTTGGTAGGTCACTGAATAATCTCTAATCCTGTGCCATGGCGGATGAAAACTCAACACTTTTTCCTTGTTAAAAGAAGACCCCGTCGGCTATATGACCTTTCATTCCATTTTTAAGATTTGGTTATATGCAAGTATTACGTAGTTGCAGACAACATCATTGTTCGCTATCTTCATTTCCTTCTTCGACCGTTGGAGGCTTGGGGCAGAGCTTTCTCTTTCCCTAGCTCTAGAATTAGTTGTGAACTTCAGCAGGTTGCAGTTAGTGCGGTTTGATATTCTAGTGGTTAGAAAATGCGATTACTTGACATCATAAATCATGAAGCAACTGGAACCAAAACTCTTCGATGATGGGTAGTATTGGATGATAATAACATTGAGATGTAGAAATATGGAGAACAAAAATGGACGAAAATTGGGCAGAAATTCGACAATATGGTGATACTTCCGTTAGAATATTTTTTCACAAGTCGACCCAATCTCGCTTGAGGAAGTGAGGATTATGATCATTCACTCCATAGTTCTACACCATATATACCTTCCATATAATATAAATCGATTTCATAAGTCAATCACGTAAATAAAAAACCATTTACAACGTGACATGTAAACCTGTGCAACAAAGAGATGATGCAATTCAAAATAAAGAACAGCATTTCTCCTTTTTTATCTTTATTCCAGCGTATGAGTGATTGATGCTTGCATTTCTTCCAAAGCTCGTCCCTTGGTCTCTGGTACCAGTTTTGCGACGAATATACAGTCAAACCACAAGCTCCAGAGAATATGAAAAATGTTCCTGAGGTAGCATTATTACATTACAAAAGAGGAAGCAAGAAACAGTTTACTAGAAATTAATGAAAGTGCCTATAATATATGAGAGTATAGAGACAGTAACCTGCTTTGCTCCATTCCATCATGAAATTGAAAGAGTATACCATAATCCAAGAAGAGGACAAGTTCATTATAGTCACAAGGCTTCCAGCCATTCCCTTGATGTTTATAGGGAATATCTGAAATGGAAAGTCATCCTCCATTGAAGTTATATAATTCTCAAGATTTAAGATTCTTGGTAATCAAACTAGCCCTTGAAAGGTTTTTAAAAGGGTTCAGAGTTCGATAATACCTCTGATGCTATAACCCATGGCAATCCTGCCATGCCTAGTCCCTGAGCAACATTATTCCCCTGCGTGGATTTTTGGGCAGTTAATCACATGAACCTCAATTTGATCTATCACTACATAAACCTTGGTCAAAACTGATTGTTGTTGCCTTTAGGATTCAAAAGAAAAGGAAACATAAGAAGGTGCATAGTTTGCCATGTTAGCAATTGAAGCTATAGGTGACTAGAAAGTCCTTGTCAAGAAGACTACTGTTACTGTATGTAGAGCAACCATTAGGGGGCAAAATCATCTTTGTGGTATTTTAGATTACCAGGATCCCGATTAGCACCAAGATGGAAGTGAGTTCCTTCGACCGGATTCTGTCCTGCTCATAACAAAATCATTTAAACAATGGATCAATCAAGTATGTGGAAAGCATAACCACAAACACAGAAGCTATTGATTGGTTTTGATAGTAACCTGATAGCCAAATGACAAGCCTACAAGGAAGCAACTCAAGCACATTCCAGCAGCAGAAACCTGCAACAATTGGTCAACTTTACTGCTACTGATTTACTAATGAACTATGCCTTATAATTATAGCCGACTCTTTGCCATCCTCACCATAAGAAGTGGTCGTCTTCCCAATTTATCCGCCAAGATTACACCCACAGCAGCAGCTGGAATCTGCAAAAAGAAGGTTTACATGTTTGGGAGATACATCATGCATAATCCTGCAGCTATTAACAGATACAGTGAACCAAGTACCTGGACGATGGCCAGTGATACAGTCCCAATGCTACTTGAAAAACCTTCCATGAACCACAGTAACTATCACTTCTTCATTTTTCTTTAGTTATATGAAACAATTCTTAAACCCTTTAACTTACCAGCTTCGACAAATATAGAGCTTGCATAAGATGCAATCGCATTGACTCCTCCAAATTGGTGCAGTAACATCAACCCAAGTCCAACCTAATCAATTTAAATAACATACAGCAAAAGATTGGACAAGCAAGGAAAAGTAAAGGTGCCATAATGTGTGGGGCTTACAATGAGTATATTAACATATCTGCGCTGGAACAAGTCTATGATTTGCGTTTTCGTTTGCTGTTGTAAGGATTCTGTAAAATCCTGTGAAAAAGGAGAATATCTCATTCTCTCATTGTTGTAATAAAAAAAGGTAATAGAACATAAAAAATGAGAAAAAAATTTTCTTTAGTGAAGGCTGTAAAAGAGATAGTGTCATAGAAACACAAAATTGGAAGGTTACTCTGATATCAGCTGCTTCCTGAGAGATATCAGCATTCTTCCCCCTAAGAAGCTGCAGAGCAGCTTCAAGCTTTTGTTTTTTACCAATTTTTGCCTGCAAACCAGTAGGTCTCATCATCTCAGCATCCTAATATATGCTCATTTTCTCTTTTCAGAAACATAAGAAGTTAGAAGTATAGATTAAGCAGTCTTCTTATGTTTTCTCTTCGAAGCATACTTGAAAAGGCCATTGAAAACATATAAAGCATACATTACATTCCTTTTCATCAAACAAACCAAAACACCATATAAATGACTTTCTAAACAAAATATGTGGACTCACCAACCATCTAGGAGACTCTGGAATAAAGAATAATCCCGCAATTTGTACTAGACAAGGAATAGTACCTGAAATTAAAATCCATTTGAATAGAACTTTGTTCTTCTAGAATAATTCATCTTGAAATTAAATTTACACAGAGGAATAATAACAAGGTACCAATTAAAGCCAAGGTGCGCCAGGTAAAGAAATTCCCAGTGAAATATATTAGTGAAAGTCCACAAGTCATCATCAGCTGCACACTTATACGAGATGCATGAGAACAAGAAGTTGACTATTCAATTTAATACTGCAATGACAGAGTTATACCTGATTAGCTGATGTAAATTGTCCCCTAATATTCTTAGGTGTTACTTCTGCAATGTATACAGGTACCTGTTTGGTCATAAGAGTTTATTCCTTATTCATTTCATTTAAGTAAGTAAAACAATTATAAATGTTTTCATAGAAGATTACCACATAGTAAAATATCCCAACGCCAATACCCAGCAACATTCTTCCAAGATCCAAACACCAAGCATTCTATATCAAGCATTAAACTCTATAATTAGTTGAAGCCCAGTAGAGAGATATATAGGAGTAATTTCCTCCACTTGGTTCGTACTGATTTTGTATAATATTTTCAATTGTCTGCCCCTTCTTTAACTTGAAATTAAAAACAAACAGCAGCATCTTCTGAGAATAACTAACGTAAATATTATTATGATGCTTTCCACTATCCTACTATTGACACTTTTTTCAAGCTTGTGACAGAGTAACCAGGTAACTGGAAAAAAAATTGAGATTAGAAGTTAATTACAAAACCAAAAAATTCCTTTAAAAACTTAGTTTGAAATCAGAACACTTCTTTCAGGAAATCAGAACTCATACTATATATAGTTGCTTCCATCAAACCCTGATACTCCAATTGACTTCTAAGAGAAAATGCATAGATCGGATGATTGGTAGCACTAATTCAGCTTATTGGCAGTCGAATACAACATGCTTTAGAGGAGGGAAAGAAGAGAAAGAGGAAAAGAAACCTTTGCAAATGCCACAACAAGCCAACCAGCAAAGCTGAATATACAGGAGAACCACATTGCCTGCATTATGATATCAACAAGAGCTTGAAATGAATAAAAAAAAATCAACTTCTAATTTTCAAATAAAAAATTTTCTCACAAGCCTTAAGCTGCAAGGTGACAAGAGAAACTTACCCCTCTCCGACCGATAATATCCGCCATCTTTCCATTTATTAGCCCACCTATCACTCCTCCAATAGTTAATATGGAACCAAAAACTGAATACTACGAGAGGCAGAAAAAAATGTCACATTTTTCATTCCACTGAAGTTCAGCATTGTGGACAATTCGTTGAAGGTGTAAACTCCAAAGAAATTTCAAAGATAACTCAGCGCCTAATTTAGTAACTGGCGCTTGAATTTTCCTGACTGATTAAGATAGACCTATATATATATATATATAAAGTAATAATTTGCAAAAAAAAGAAACGTAAAGTGATGAAGTCGTACTTACTGCTGCCAAAGAGAGGCCCAAGTCATCCATAATCCCGGATTCAGCAGATGATGAATATCCTAACTTCAAACGAGTCATGTTGCATATTTTAGACCAAGCCAACCGAATCATAATGAAAATCTGTAATGACCTTTAGTACAATTTCTTGGTAATAAAAATCTTCTTTATCTTAAAGTACTTTTACAGAGAAATGCTCGTAGACAATGCAACTATAAGACCTTTTTTTATATGGGACTTTTTTTTTTTTCTCATTTTTTCATAGGACTCTGTAACTATAGATGTATCATCCTACATAGTGTAGTTCTTTTGTGAGGTGAAGCAATTTGTTTATGTGACTCAATCTTTATTTTTACCTGGTCTTACACCTGCCCAATGCGCACTATCATATATTAACAGTCTTAGAATGTGCAAGTCTCACGCACTTTTTTTGAAAAATACTGTTAAATCTGGGATTTACGTGAAACAAATTTTTTTTTTAATTGTAGACTCCATTTTTTTTTAAATGAGTACACGATACTTGTTCACCCTAGAACTAATGTACACCTCACATCCATCTGCATAGATACATATAATGAAATCCTAGGCTTTTCAAATAATCATCCAAAAAATCTCTCATTGTAAAGACTATAGGCTTGTTTGAGAACATAACTGTTATGACATGTTCTCGGATTACTTCACTACTATTCACAGATCATATGAGATACTCTTTAACTCTTAATATATTTTTAGAAGTACATAATTATTCTTAAGTCATAAGGAAAAAAAAAAAAAACAACCAAACAAAAATGACAAAAGCTCACATGCCTTTCATATGCATGGTGCTCCATTAAATTAACTATGTGAAGTGTAAACTGAGGAGATGTAATTTGAAAAAATGGTTACAATTTGGGATACAAAATAAAATTTCCTCCTATATTTTATGTCTCAGCATAAAGACTCGTGAGTGTTTTTTTTTCGAGGGGGGGTTTATCTTAAAGGAATGAGTTTTTTTTCCCTTCCCTGCTGAGTTACGGTAGGAGACAAATGGTTCATGCTCTACATGCTATTATCTTGTTTTACTTACAGCGTAGCCTATGCTGATTGAACCGCAGAGGGCGACCATGGTGCTGAGCACAACAACAGGTGTGGCTGAGGCACCTGTACTTGGCGCGATGTCTCCAACTTCTCCAATACTGGGATTGGCTTCAACAATGACGGAGTACTTTGGTAGTAGTCCTGCTTCCATACTTTCTCTCTCCATTTCTCCAATGCAAGATGGAGAAACATGAATAGCAAGATGAGACTTAAGAACTTATGGGTGAAAGAGGGAGAGAGATCATCACAGAGAACTGGTGCTACTGGGGAGAGTTTGTTGAGATGAATTATTACACACCATGGAAAATTCTTGTTGAAGGCGAAAATTCTCATTAATGCTGGGTTTAATCATTAATGAGAGTTTCTGTTCACCCTTCTTCTTTCCCATTTACCCCTCCATCCTCGTACATGTTGTGGACCATAAAGTCATTTTCAATGTACATATGTTACAATCATTAAAATTCAAAAGAAAAAGACGATCGAGATATTTAGATTTTATCTACATGTTGAGTTGAATTGAATTTTTATAAATAATAATTAATTAAAATAATAAAATAAATTTTATAATTTATAAAATCTATCTAAAATTATAAATTTAAATATATTTAAAATGTTAAAATGAGTTTAGATATATTTATAAAAAGTTAAAAAAAAAATTATGGATGACGTGTAAGAATTGTTCAATCACAAAGCTGTAAACATCATCTTCTTGAGAAAAACTCAGAACTAATCGGGTGAGAAATCTCAATTTATACCGGCCAATAGAATCTCAACAATATGAGGTATATATGTTTTATGGTGGATGTTAGTGCATTAGAGCATTGACATTGGACTATGCATATGCATATGCATAGTTATATTTAGATAATATGACCTTAAAATCATCCACATTGGATTATGCATATCTATAAATTTGGCTACCTATGAACAGTTGTTATCTAAATTTAGATAACAACTATTCACCCTACATATTATATTTTAATAATTAATTCTCTCTCTTCTCTCTCGACCGACCCCCCCCAAGACGGATTATTTTCTTTTCTTTTCTCCCTTTTCGTTTCAGTTCTTTGGTTCTCCCCTCTCTCGACTCGAAAACCCAACGGAGATCAAACCTGTGCACCTCTCTCTCACGACGGCTCTGGGCTCATCACGGTTGATTTTTCTATTTGGTTCCCTACATTTCAGGTATGAAATAGCTCTGGGCTCCCTCTGTTCTTCACGGTTTCGATGTGTTTCTATCCCTTCACGGTTTTGATTTGTGCTATTTCTTCATTTCTTGTTCTTAGTTTTAGATTAGGGTTTTAGATTAAGCCTAACTAACAACATATTTTTGCACTGAGAAAGAGAGGGTTTCTGGTTTCGATGGCTTAAATTTACACGAAAGACTAGGGTTTCGATGATGATGATTTCGATGATGCTGGTTTCGATTATGCTGGTTTTAGATTAGGGTTTCTTCAATGTACAAACTGGTTCTGGTTTGGGGCCAAACTGAATATTGGGTTAAACTTGGTATAACTGAATGCATTTGGTTCTGGTTTTGGCCCCTGTTTTTACTTGATCTATGTATACTTATGGAACTCATGTTTTGGCCCCTGTTTTTACTTGATCAAATTGCTGGTTTTGCTGGTATAACTTGGTATAACTGAATGCATTTGGTTCTGGTTTTGGCCCCTGGTTTTGGTATAACTGAATGCATTTGGTTCTGGTTTTGGCCCCTGTTTTTACTTGATCAAATTGCTGGTTTTGCTGGTATAACTGGTATAACTTGGTATAACTGAATGCATTTGGTTCTGGTTTTGGCCCCTGTTTTTACTTTATCTATGTACACTTATGGAACTCATGTTTTGGCCCCTGTTTTTACTTGATCAAATTGCTGGTTTTGCTGGTTCTCTTTGGCTTGTGGTTTGTTATTGAAGCCCTACAATATGTGCACCCTGTTTTGCTTAATATGTGCAAAATTTAATAACATTTTGTCCTTCAATATTTTGTTGAATGATGAATACTTTAATTGATGAGGATCCCTTCTTCACCACACTGTTGGAAAGTGGTGAGGGTGGCAGTAACAACCCTACTATGGATGCTGCTTTCGTTGATGTCCAAGCGACACAACCCCAACGGGAAAAAATGGCATCTAAACAAAAATCCCAGTGGGGTGTGTCATTTACTATTGAGGAAGATACTCTCCTCATTTCAGCTTGGCTTAACGTTAGTATAGATTCCATTCGGGGGACTGACCAAACCTCCACACAACTGTGGTCTAGAATTTATGATTATTATTCCACTTATAAAAAACCTAACGGTCAAGAACGTTCCGTGAATTCTTTGACCAATCGGTGGTCAGCCATTCAAAAATGTGTGAATAAATTTTGTGGTTCCATGGCTCAAGTTGAAGGAATGCATCCAAGCGGTGCAACCGAGCAAGATAAGGTATAATCGTTTAAGAAAATTGTTGCTGTTTATTTTTTGTTATTGTTCTAATTATGAATGATTTGTCCCACTAATTGTTAAATAAAATTTCAGATTGACAAGGCAAAAATCTTATACCGAGAGACCCAAAAAACCAACTTCACCATGGATCATTGTTGGAATATTTTGAGACACCAAGCGAAATGGCAAACACACGTGGACAGCATAAGAAGAAGAGACAATGTCTCACGTCCAGGTAGTATTCCAAACTCAATACAATTAGGAGAAGAGATGGAAAATGTGCCCGTGGAGTGTGAGAGACCTCCGGGCAAAAAAGCTGAAAAAGAAAGAGAGAAAAAAAAAATCTAGGGAAATAGAAGATACTGAATTTAGTGATGCCTTAAGAGAAATGACACATTATAGGAAGATTCATATGTTGGAGAGAAAAGAATCAAATTTGAGGTTAGACAATGAAAGGTCTGAGTTATTGGCTGTTAAGAAGAGAATGGTTGAAATTGAAATTAAGGCTCAAGAAGAAAGATCTATAATACTTGCTGAAAAGATGAGGAAAAATGATATGGAAATTATGAAATTGGATATTGGGACCATGAATTCTATGCAGCAAGAGTATTTCCATAATCTTCAAATGGAAATAATTGAGGAACAAAGGAAAAAGGCTAGAGCTCATATATAGTTGTATGCTTTGTTTTGTGCAGTTTTTGATAATTTTTTTTTACTGTGGTGCACTGTTTTGAGTATTATTGTATTGCTGAAACTCTATATTAAAGTGTATTTTGGTTGGTGGTTGGTGACATGTTTTGAGTATTATTGTATTGCTGGAACTCTATATGAAAGTGTATTTTGGTTGGTAGTTGGTGGTGGGTGGGTACGAATCAATTGGGTGAATTTTGTTGTTGGTGGGGTTTGGTTTTGCTGGAAAGTTGTGTTGCTGGAAATTTGTGCTTCTGGATGTGGTTTTCGGCTGCTGCTGGATGTTGTGATGCTGCTGTGATGCTGCTGTGATGCTGCTGTTTTGTGGTTGCTGCTGCTGAACTCCTTGTTTGTCCCAATGATTCGTGGTTGCTGCTGCTGCTGGAAATAAATGGAGTTGTGTCTGCTGCTGGATGTTGGACTTGCTGCTGCTGCTGCTACTGGATGCTGGATGCTGGAGTGCTTAATATTTCGATGGCTTGAATCAAATTTCTATTGTAATGAATTTGTATCAAAATCAACTTTTTGGAACTTGTATCAAGTTGATTTTTATACATGGGTTAATTGCTGCTGTTTATTAGCACATTTGATTCATTTTTTGTGTATATAAATTTGATGTATTTATTATATATGGAATTGCTAAATTTGGATGCATGAAATTGTATTAATATATGTTTAGATGCTATGAAATTGTATTTAGTCAAAAAATTAATAATAATAAAATAATAATATTTTATTATTATTTTGTCTCAAATATGCATAAGCCAATGTGGGAATTTTACTTAAATGTCAAAGTGGTTATGCAAAAGAGGTGATTTTGCATATGCATATGCATAGACCAATGCCAATGCTCTTAAAAGAGCTCTCTTCCTTTCTCTATACTCTCTCTGTATCATCTCCTCTCTTATTTTCCTCTCTCCTTTTTCCTTCTCTCTCTTCTACACAGTGCCTCTCTTGATTCTTCTCTCCGTTGAGTGCTTTAGACTAACAGGTGGCGGGCTAGTAGCAAGTAAGAGAGATACATCAACAATTGTATTAACGATCAACAAAGAATTTTCCTCAATCATAACCTTTCAAAATCTCGAGTTGTGGGTGAAGGATTGTTTCGACTCAAATCCAACGACCTTAACGATTTCAATTCAGTAAAATTATTAGGGACTAAGCCATTTAAGTTGTTTTCTCCGAACCTGATTTCAATAAGGGAACTTAACTTTGCAATTGAAGGACTCAGCTCTCGTTTAGATTCGAAAATGAGTTGAGATGATTTATAATTAATAATGAAATAAGTTGAGATGGATTGTGAATTCAAATCAGGCCAGAGTGCCATTATTCTACGTATTATTCTCTGATTTTTTTCCAATGAGAATAATTAATGATACAACAAAAAGGAGTGGAAAAACTTCAAAAACACCCGGCCAGGCCAGTTCTAACACATGCACTTGATTTTCTTCCTGAAAGTTCAAAACGTAATACGATTGAGATTAATTGCTCATCTATATCTAAGAAGGTCGTTATTCTTGAAAATGTTTTGTTCCACACTTAAAAGACTATCCCATGTAATTCATATCAATGAATGATACAATGAAACTTATATAATACATGTACCTTGGCATTCTATACGGTGTGAAAAAAGGATAGTGTTACTCTACCACCCAAGTTTGTGTTTGGTGTTCTCCTAGTATAAATTTTATTTTATTTTTAAATATTATTTAAACATCTTTTAAATATTTTTTAAATATATATATATATCAATATATTAATAGTCAATTCAAATAAAAAAAAATACATGAGCGAAGATAAATTTACACAGCATAGTATCATTTTCCGTAAAAAAAATAAATAAATAACCGGAAACTGATGATCATGCCGGGCAAAAAATAATATTGCATCATAATGTCTTCTAGAAGAGGTGGCATACACTCGAATTGCAGGGATCGGTTTCCAACATCTTCACAACCTGGTCCATTGTCGGTCTTGCATGTAATATTGGATGACAGCAAAGAACTGCTACGACAACATGTTGCTCCATCAATTGGCGTGACTCACATTCTGGCATCCCTTCTTCAATGACATCCACCGCTCTCCCTTTCTGCATCAAGGACCAAGCCCAGTCTGTCAGAAGCGAAGTCTTCCCAACCTCTTCTATTTCAAGTGCTTTTTTACCACTCAGAAGCTCAAGGAGCACAACCCCAAAGCTGTAAACATCACTCCTTTCAGTTAACATCCCATACATAGCATACTCTGGGGCAACATAACCGAGAGTCCCAGCCACCCTTGTGTTCAAATGTGTCGTTCCCTCTGCATTATACCTCGCAAGCCCAAAGTCTGCTAATTTTGGCTCGAACATCTTTTCCAAAAGTATGTTACTTGCCTTAATATCCCTGTGGATGATCGCAGGCTGGGCTCCATAATGTAAATAGGCCAATCCCCGGGCTGTTCCAAGGGCAATCTTCTGACGAATTGGCCAGCTAAGCTTCTTCATTTCTGATCCAAAGAGATGGTCATAAAGGCTTCCATTAGGCATGAAGTCACAAACAATTATTCTCTGATGACCTTCCAAAGGAACCATCTTGGTACAATAGCCTCTTAAAGAAACAAGATTAACATGCCTAACACTTGCAATTACCTCTACCTCATGTGCAAAAGTTGCAACCCCAGCAGCAGAACAGTTCTTGAATCTTTTGAAAGCAACTTGGGATCCATCAGGCAGTATCCCCTTATAAACATTCCCATATCCTCCCTTCCCAATTAGATTCTCCCTATAAAAGTTCATGGTAGCCTTTTTAACGTCTTCATATTCGAATTTGACAAAGCTGGTACTTCCATTGATCGATCCCAACCCCATAATTATACCGGTCTCATCTTTGGAGATATTCTTCTTCTCTCTCTCACTTTTTTTTCTTCTCAACCAAAGAAACAAGACTGCGGAAGAGGCCCCAAAGAACCCTAAAAGACAACCAGCAAGAGCACCGGAAAGTACAAGGGTATGCCGTTTAATGTTGGAAGGCTGCATTAATGGAAGTTCGAGCGAGAACGAGAACAAACACTTCGCAGTTGTTTTGTCTGTTGGTCCCAACTCACTAACCACAGCAGCTGCATACATAAATGGATATCCAGTGCAATCCGAGACATTTCCATTATCAGGACCATGCAGGTATGAATCACCAAGACTCGACAAAATCTTGGAACACAATTCACAAGCAGAACTACTCACCAGAGACTGGTTACAGTAACGTCCAATTTCCTGCAATTTGGATACAGGAATTAGGCTCTCAAACTCTGCTTGAGATTTAATGTTCAAGCAGCCCCTCGAAATCCATTCCGGATGATACCCACAAGCAGTTTGGATATCAAAACCATCTAAAAACTCGCCAACTAAGCTCCGGTACGATTGCCAGCATTCCTTGGAAACATTAGGAGGAAGAAGAAAGCTTGAATCGGTCCGAAGATACTCGGATCGAACTAGGCGGATCCCCTGAAGAATGTAGTGACATTTTGTTTGCATGTCAGGAAATGTAGGCTCAAGAGCACCTTGAGCGATCAGTTTCCTAAGAAAATAAAAGTTCAAAGGACACAAGTCTTCAAAAGGCCGGCGGCCTGTATGCAAGATTTTGTAGCAATCAGCGGATGAAAAAGTAAAACCCGAAATGGCTAAGCCAAGTAATAAGGCATAGCAAATGGAGAAAAGAGGGGACATTGCAAAGCTATGGTTTCTATTGGTATTGAGAAAAACCTTAAACCTTCTCAAAGTCTCACCTTTAATGGTGGGCTTGGGAGTATACATATATATATATACAGGCGCCACTGAAAATGACGAGTCTTTAAACACGCAAGAGTCTTTTATTATGAAAGCTAAACGACATTAATTGTGGAATTCACGTGGTTTGATCTATCAGATTCTCTGAATCATCCAATTCTAATTTTAAGACATGAGAAGTTGAAACATTCAAACTGAACTCAAATGATTTTCCCAATAAAACAAATTTAGGAAATATCAAAAAGAAAGTGACTTGGACTCCCTGATCCTAGACATGAAAAAGGATTAAGATTTCTTATTAGATCTCTTTCAATTGAAGGGTCACTTTCTGCACTAGAAATTTAAGATTGGTCAAAAAATGATTATCCTGATACAAACTTGGGGAATATTTATTGGAACATATATCTTGACTTCTCTGATTCTAGATAGACAACATTTCATAACCTGAATATATCTCTTCATCGAGTTCAATAAGGTACAGTTCAATGAGTTCATGCTGCATGAGGACAAGGGGATTTCGAGGTTGACTGGATGAGCTAGTTGCCACGTCATATGAGGATGTAGTTGATATCTGGAGGAAACAAAGAATGCTCAAAGAAGAGAGAAACTGTTATTGTCCATTTCCTCTTGTACTCTCTGTGGTTAATGAGAGAGAGACCATATATTAATTTACACTTGGCAGGCTAAATGCAGTATGAAGTAAGAACCAAATAGAGCTGACAAAACACATTAGACAAATGGAAAGGGCCAAGAGAACTTGAATGGGATCTGCATTGACAAGACTTGAGGGTTTGGAAAATCTGGCAATAACTCTTTTTCCATGAAGAGGATGATGATCATTGATGACAGATCAGTTTGATAAGCAGCTGTAAAACCACTCGTTTCTCTGACCAGCTTGAAGGAATTTACTCTAATGATAATTCTGTAGGACTTTATTTAAACCCTGTAGAATTAAATTCATACAAAACCAACAGAATTTCATAGTTCATTGCATAAATTCAGACAACATATTTTCCTTCACTGTTGAGCAAAATACCATTAGCTAACTTCAACTGAATTTTCTCTTTAATTTAAATGGGCAAACGCGTTTTTTGTGGCTATGGCATGATCCTGAAAGAAAAAAAGAAACAAGAAACAAGAACATAGTCTATGTAAATTCTTTTATTGTTTCTTTCTCTTTCCTTTTCTCTTTCTTTTATATTTTTTTTCCTTGTAAAAGTACTCACGATAAAACCTTATAAAACTCGACAAAAACTATAATATTGTGAGAATATTGTGTTTTAATTGAGATAGCTAGAAACATACTCATGATAAAAACTTTATGAAACGTGAAAAAAATTAAAGAAGTTAACAAAAAAACTTATTTTAAGAGGAACAGTTCCTTTCATTTTTTAAATTTTCTTTTCAAATTTTGTTGGAGTTATTCTTGTGATCTTGAGTGGGGAGCGAGACATTGTATATTTTTTTGCAACATCCTTCTACCAATTCGTACTCACTTTAATTATTTGATTATGTAGGTTAATGCCTGTTTTTAAGAACAGGCCGAAGAGGGAGAATGAGTCATCTCTAGCTCATGATGACAGTTTGGGCCTCGATCGGTTTGGATTGGGGCTAACAATGGTAGTTTGGAGCGGCGATATAGTGCACGTGCATACGTCTGATGCAATGAATAGAAGATAATTACAGCAAATATAAATGGAAAAATAAACACATAAATTTACGTAGTTCGATACAAGATCTACGTCCACGAGTCGTTTGGGGGTGCTAATCCATTATAAATAGGAGTATTGTACAATCTCTTTTGGTCTCTCATAACTCATTATATCAAATAATTAAACTGGAGTTTCCTGTCTAGAGGTTAAAGAAGCTCTCTCTTAGGATTGTACAGGAACTGTCGAAACCGACAGTGAACCGATCAGATCGACCGCCAGAGCACGGAATTGGTAAAGAACCAATCGGCGGTCGTGAGGAATTGAAGGAAAACATTTACTTAGTTCGATACAAGATCTACGTCCACGAGTCGTTTGGGGGTGCTAATCCATTATAAATAGGAGTATTGTACAATCTCTTTTGGTCTCTCATAACTCATTATATCAAATAATCAAACTGGAGTTTCCTGTCTAGAGGTTAAAGAAGCTCTCTCTTAGGATTGTACAGGAACTGTCGAAACCGACAGTGAACCGATCAGATCGACCGCCAGAGCACGGAACTGGTAAAGAACCGATCGGCGGTCGTGAGGAATTGAAGGAAAACCGATATCGGCGGTTCGGCGTGAACCCCTGGAAAACTGCTGAACTGGCCGATCCAGTCTATTTATATATATTTTTTAATATATGTATATAAAACGGCGCCGTTTCACTTATAATAAGTGAAACGACGTTGTTTTAGAGTTTAAAAGTTTAAAAAAAATTATAATATAACGGCACCATTTGGCTTTTAAGCCAAACGGCGCCATTTTAAGATGAATTAATAACCCCCCACGCTCCTCTTCTTCTTCCCCGCATCATCTTCTTCCTCTCTACCCTCTACAACTCTCTTCGTCTTCTATGGCAGCGACGGCGAGACAGTTCTTCACTCTTCCTCAGTTCTTCCTCCTTCACAGAAGACGCCAACGGTGGACTAAAAACAGCGCCAACGCACGTCGAGACCGATATGATCGGTTTTCTCTCCTCAAACCATCGGTTTCGGCTGGTTCAACAGACCCATGGAAGACGTCGGTGGTGTCTCGATTTTGTGCCGAAACCGACGCCAAACCCATCGGTATACAGCCCTACTCTCTCACCCTATTGCCCAAAGCCTCCAGTCTGGAAAAACTCCTCAACCCCCCTTCTTTTCCCCGCCAATGGTTCCTTTTTGTCATCTCTCTCCCTTCTTTATGTCACATCCTCTCTTTTTTCTTTGATATATTTTCTTTTCTCAATTTTTGTCCTCTCATTTCTTCCTCTCTCTCTCTTATTTCTTGGTGAGACCCCCCCTAGGCTGGGCTTGGAAGGCCATTCTTGGCCGAAAATTTTTACCCCTTCCAATTTCAGATGGTGTA
Organism: Juglans regia; assembly: GCF_001411555.2. NCBI lineage: Eukaryota > Viridiplantae > Streptophyta > Magnoliopsida > Fagales > Juglandaceae > Juglans > Juglans regia. The sequence continues at coordinate 29,369,033 of NC_049908.1, forward strand.
ATGTACATCATGGATTTGTTATTTTCAATTATTATACAATGCAATCCAATTAAATAATTAAAAAAAGTATATTGATAATACTAGAAAATTCAACCAAGGAATTGCTCGAGTTGAAAAGCCTTCGGTGTCTAATGATCTGAACTTATTGGGCCCGGACTAAGATTGTGGGCTAGATGCTGATGTGACATATTAACTATTCTTAAAACATAAGCTTTTCTAAAGTTGAGCCCATTTCATGTGTCATGTGCCATTTATGGTTAATGCTCAATGGCCATTAACAAAGCTCATCATTTTTTCTATGAAGTTTTTATAATTTTTTTTATCTCATTTTATTTTATCTAATTATTATTTTTATATAAAATAAAATAAAATAAATAATTCAATTTTTTTCAAATTTTAAAATAAAAATAATATTTAAAAAATATATTCTAATAATATTGTATTCAACTTTTAATTTTAATTTCAATTAATCTCATCTAAATTGCTAAAATAAATGAAGCCTTAATTCTACAAATGATGATGGAGAGAAAGTACTCCAAATTATGTGTAATATTAGGATTTCATTTTCTTACACTATGTTTTATTTTACCAAAATATGATTTAAAACACTTACTATTAAAAGATTGATAAATTCTTGCATTAATACACCATTGGATAAATGGATCGTAGGAATTCACAAAGTCCAATTATGTGAATAACAGCTAATTCAGAAGTTATCCCTACCCAAAATGAGGTGAGGTAGTAATTGGTAGACCAAGGCATTCAACCCATAATTAATGTCCACATCATTAAATTATGTCAATTTATAAATTTATTTTTATAAAATTTTTCAATTATCAAAATATTTCTCTAATAAAATCATATGCTCATAATCAAAGGATAAATGTACGTTTTGATGTTGAGCTGAGTTGAACTAAGTTGAGTTATTTAAGAATAGTAATGAGCTGAGCAATGGAGGAAGTTATGTGGGGTCCATCTAAACTGAGTTTAAAGTATGTTTGGATGTTAAGATGAATTTAATACTTTTTATAAGAAATTTAAAAAGGTTGTGAGTCTCACGTATAAAGACGTTTTAAGTTGAAAATGATTGTGGGTCCCACATGTAAGAAGGTTTTAAGTTGGGATGAGTTTAATAATTTGAGAGCTGAGTGTTTAGATGTTAGACTCAACTTAAAATTAGACTGAACTGAATTTTGAAACCAAACATAACCTAAGACTATCAAGAAAAATCATATATTAAATACGCTCACAATTGGTATCCAGAAGCCCTTCTCTTTCCAAATAACATATCTTTTGTTTCTTGTGTTGTTATTTTGTATTAGGAGTTTTTTTCTTGCACTTTCTGTTTTATTTTTCCAAATATGATCTAGAGCACTTCCAACTTTCAACTAAAAAGGATACAAAGTACGCACCTTTAATGAAATACGGCGTGTATATATATATATAGATCCGATAAAAAAATATACAATAGGCTTAAGACGAGATGAAAAATATTTATATTTAAATAATATTTAAGAATAAAATAAAATGAGATGAGATAAATTGAAAATTTAAATAGCTAAAAACATACGCTCACGATTATGGCCAAAAACCCTTTCCCTTTCACAATAACATATATATCCTTTGTTTCTTGTTTTGTTCTTTTGTAGTAATAACTAAGAACCAAATCATATCCGCCTCGGATGCCCTATAAATTAATGAATAAATATATATAGCAGTTACTGTTTAGGAGTAACTATTTTACACACATGATGTGATATCATCTAGACCACACATGCATTTTACAGAGGTAAAAAATAAAAAATAAATAGACTATATGTATCCATGTACTGTATGTATTGTGTGCACCACTACAGTGAATGTTATATAGAAGGAATCTAAATTAATCAACTTGGTCCCATATCCAATCATGTATTGTTTTTCCACAAAAAACCAGTGAACATGTAAGAGCAGAAACCGGCAAGCTGGGTCCATTTCTGTCTTTGATTTTACAACACATCAGCAAAAACATATCCTTTATTTCCGGACATGTTTTTACTAAGCGTGCGCTTGCTTAGTGTTCATGCTCGTGCTGCCGACATGATGAGCTGAACCGAATTAAGCAAAGCAAGCATGCATGCAAGCATGCGTGATGCCTTATTAATCTTAATTAATAATTTGTCATACCCTAATCTAATAGATTGTTTTAATATTGCCAATTATCAGGCTAAGATCACGGGAAAAACGACATGGTTACAGGCCTGACGAAACTCCGGGAACGGCACGTACGGATTCAGTAATAATAATAATAATATATTCTAAATCCTGTCGTAGTTCCTTCATGCTACCGTTTGTTTATGCAATAGAAAAAGCTGTCCTTGAAAAACCAACATTCTTCCGTTTCTCTCCATGGAAAACACTAATTTACCTCCCATTTTGAGCACTCAAAGTGACCGTTTAATTTTTTTTTTACTTAATAATTAAGAAAGTAATTTTAAATGTATTTATGTATTTTTTTATTTTTTAAAAATATTTAAATATATTAAAAAAATATTTAAAAAATAATAATAATAACTAGACAGTACGTCTAGAGGTAAAAGTGAGGCGGCGGAGTAGCCCCACCCTTCTCTCCATAATTTCATCTCTTTTAGGTATATATTGCACCAAGCTGTCACTGTAGTACGGTAGTAGAGTCCTCCAAACATGACCTTGATTTCTTAGTTTTCCAATTGTATTATATATCATTAATCTATACATTAGTTACTATTTATTTTTATATTATATATTTATATTTTTTTTATATAGAATGTGAATGTATTTTTCATAAGACTTGGATGTGTTTTTCAGAATGTGGAGTGTGGAATAGTGAATAATAACTGATAAAAATAATTTTTCTATATATATAGGCTAGAAAGAGACTAGTTGAGGATGTCAATCACGGGTTTAATTAATTTGTTGCATGAAGATTGTTTAAGTAAAAAATAAATAAATTGAAAAATCATCCATTTTTTAATAGAATGTATTTAGTGAATTTTTAATTGGATGTAAGCCAATTAATTTATTAATATATTGTAATCAAGATTTCACATTCATACATTTTAATAAGGTATTGGATATATACTATAATTTTTTTTGTCATTATTTAATTGAATTATATAATTTAGTGCATGAAGAGTTGGCAAATGAGAAACACAAAACGCTTTTCTCTTAATAGATAGGCAATAAATACACAAGGGAATTACCATACAAGCTCAAAAATCTACAAAGAAGTCGCATTAATACACAACTCATGGGTTCAAATATGCAACATTTCCTTAAGAGGTACTTTGGGTTGGTGGAATATTTACAATTATATATATATATATATATAATTTCCCTAGACTCATTGCCACTCAATTAAAATTAACCCTTTTACTTTGGTTTTATATTTTTGTTCCCATTTTTTACTCAAAATATACTATAATGTTTTGAGTAAATGCGGGCCTAAAAGTATACTATTTTGCATGCTAAATATATTTAAGAGTAATACTAGATATAATTTTAGAGTGTGCAAATCTAACACGTTCATTTTGAAAAAAATGATATTAACCATTAATTTTTTATATATATATCATATATTTATCTACTTTTTAAAAGAGATATATGATATCTACATATTCTGAGATTGTAAATATCTCTCAATGTTTAAATGACAACATGGTAAAGAGATTATTCGCAAACCTTTCTTAGATAAAATAATTGCGGAAAAACAAGGTATTTAATAAAATTAGGCAAAAATAGACATGGAAAATATCTACGCAAGATTTCACATTTCATAATTAAAAAATTATAAACATAAAACTCACATTTTTTATACTACTTGAAAAAAAAATATGAAATATAAAAATAAAAAAATAAAATTATATTATTTTTAAATGATGTGTAATTTATTAAAAATAGAAAACATTTCTAATAAATTAGATTATAGAAAACAATTCTCTCTCTCCATCTCGAGAGTTTCTCTCTCTCACTTTTCCGTAGGGGTGTTTAAGGTTCGAGAGGACAAGTCGCTGCAAAGCTTTCACCACATGTCAGCACCCCAGTAGAGCAGAACTGCGACTCTTACGAACTCATGGAAAGAGAGAAAAAAACAAGAAAAATATAAAAATCCGTGCTGAGGTTACTCAGGGAGACTAACATCATAATGATTTTCAATATTTAGTTCAGCTTCCGTATTTGTAGCTGCAAGTGATAAAGTTAAAAAAAAAAAAAAAAGACGAACAAAATAATGAATGAGTGAAATAAATGAGCAGGAACAAAACAGGGCATTGTTGGAGCCGGTTGCATTGGTGATTGGTGTATAAAAACCGCTACTTGGGTCTCTCTCTCTCTCTCTCTATCACATTGTTTCTGGTTTGCTTTCTCTCTTCTGTGACTGTGTCCATGGCGGATGGTAGAGAGCATGGAGCTTCTTCCCCCCGGTATGCGTGTGTTCTCGTTCACATTCACGTTCACGTTCTCTCATTATGCTACGTGTTATGTCTTCTTCATATTAGACTTTTCTCAGTGGGTTATCAAGTTTGAGCTTGCGAATGTTGTGGATTACATATGTTTGTGTAATACTTGAGCTTCCTTAGCAATTGTGATATTTTTGTCCCATTTTTTGGAGTCTATATCTGCCGCCCCCCCCCACACTTTTCTTTTCTTCATTCTCTGATTTTGAGCTTAGGGGTCATATATTTTTATAAAAAATACGGCGTATTTAGGGATTATGATAGTATGCATTTTGCGATGTATTTTATATTGGTGGTTTTCTTTGTTAAGATATTGCATACAGGTGCTTTGAGTTTGTGCTTTATAGATCTTATAGATTTTGTGTGCATGTTGAATAATGGAGCATATTTAGTTGCTGTGAATCTGTGATGTTATATTGTTTGTGTGATTTTTCTAGTAATTCTGATTTCTTCTCTATTCATTGACTCATTTATTATTGAGTTTGAGCTTATAGGTTCGAGCATTTGCATAAAGCAAGGGATGCCGTTAGGATTTAGAGGCTTTCTCTTCAACAGTATGCATGTGTTGAGTAATCTGATAAAATTTATGTCTTTGTTTCATTCATTATTTAGATTATGCCTAAATCTTCTTTACATTAGATTTCCTTAAAAAAAAAAAAATCTTCATCGTAGCTTCTTGGTCTAATGGATTTATGCATTCACAGCGCAAAAGCGTAGATGCAAATTTCCTGTTTATATCTGATCCTTTTTGAGATTTTTTATGTTGTGGGTTGTGGTAGATTATGTGTATTTGTGTGAAAGTAGAGTAGACTTGAAGATTTTTTATATGGGTTCCTTGATTGTCAAACATATTTGATTTAAGCTTGTGTTAGTAAATTTGTTTTCATTCTTTTTATATGGTGTTTATGTATTTGAGATGAGCACAGATTTGAGATTTTCTTTAATCATGGTATGCCTTCTTCTTCCTGTAGTTCTGCTTTTGAACATCTTTATTATTTAAAATTTTCTTATATTTCTTAAATTTAGCTGACTTTACTTTGTACCGCATAAGGAGAGGTTTTCAGTGGAAACCGTTCTGTATCTGAATGTTCTTAAACAATTGGCTCGTGGGATTTAGGGGGGTTTCTGTATTTCTGCCATTAGAGTAAGAGTCTTTATACATCTCAATTCTGTGTTTTTTGTTTATTATATTATTTTCAATATTTTTATATGTTTTTAGTATAAGCTTGGGCTTTGTCATTTTAGTATCTTTTTGCCATGATATGTCTTTCGGAGTTTTCTCAAGCTTGAGTGCTGTCACAGATGACTATCTGCTGCTGCTGCTTCTTCTTCTTCTTCCTCACCCCTGCCCGTCCCAGTTTTATCTCATTTTGTTGAGACTTTTGGTCTTGACCATTTTTGGGGATGCTTTTGAATTTTCCCTCCCCGGGGCCATCAATTTTATGCGGAATAAACAGATATACTTTTTCTCGATTGATCCAATCCTTGTTTTTTTTCCCTACATAGTGACACCTTCTCTAATTTATTGAATCCTTCTCTAATCCCAAGTTGATACTTCCCCCCAAAAAAAGAAAAGAATAGAAAACCGTTTGATATTTTGCTCAAAGTTAGAAGCATATTTTATTCAGGAAGAGTGATAATGCTTCTGGTGAAGGAACAAATAAAACCCTGACAGGTGGTGGTTTTAAGGCAAAACATAGAAGACAAGGTGCTGTGCTTCCTTCCTCTTTATCTGCCCAAGGTAATTTCTTCTAATTTTACTTAACCAGCCTCTATACGTCATTCATGTTATACATGTTTGTGAATATCTGAATTCCTATTTTTTGGTTTTTCTTATGCAGACTTGAGATGTTTAGATATCGAAAAAGAGAAAGAAGATGTGTCATCCCCTAGAGGAGTTTTAGAAGCCTGCATTAGAGGATTGGAATCTGACACCGATTCTTCCAAAAACAGCTCCACTGAAATGGAAACTCGTTCAAATTCAAGCTGGAGCAGATTCTTTAAATTGTGGAAGAACAGATCGATCAAGCGCTTAGCCTCCTTCCCTCCTCTTGGGAAAAGCAAAGGCAGGAGCGGTAGAGAAAATTCAGAATTCTGTAATTTATATAATTTCAAGAGTTCATTAGTGAACTTCAGCCTCGCAGATTTGCAAGCTGCAACCAACAATTTTAGTCATGGTTTGTGATGCGCAAAAATATTTGGTGTACTTTGTGCAATTTATAGTAGAATATATATGGTAGATTCTCAATTGCAATAAGATGTTGGTTTTGTGATGTTGATTTGTGGTTCCTATTTCCTGTAGAAAACTTAATTGGAAAGGGTGGTTATGCTAAAGTTTACAAGGGTTGTTTGCAAGATGGACAGCTGATAGCAGTGAAGCGGCTGACAAAAGGAACAGCGGATGAGAAAACATCAGGCTTTCTATCTGAGCTTGGCATTATAGCCCATGTAGACCATCCTAATACTGCTAAGTTGATCGGCTGTGGCATTGAAGGAGGAATGCACCTTATTTTTCAATTATCTCCTTTAGGGAGTTTAGGATCTCTTCTTCATGGTTTGTTCATACATTGCATACTCCTTTTCTTTGGTTAAAATTTCCTTCTGGCTTATGGCTCTTTTGTTTTATCACTTTTCCAGGTTCAAAGGATAATAAACTTGATTGGAGTAAAAGGTACAAAATTGCTTTAGGAGCAGCAGATGGCCTGCTGTATCTTCATGAGAGCTGTCAGAGGCGAATCATTCATAGAGATATCAAAGCTGATAATATTCTTCTTACAGAGGATTTTGAGCCCCAGGTATCTTTGAACCCAAGGAACCATGATCAAATGTGGGAACTTTGAATGTGATCTAATTTTCTGCTATCTATGATTTATTAGAGTGGAGTCAAGAGTCAAACACTAGATCACCTGTTTTGGTACCATGTTAAACTACTAAGGTCTCAATAAATTTAAGTTGATAAAATGTGTGAATTTAATTAACCATTTTTTCTCCAGTCCATAGGTACAAAATATATTGCTAAGTATTTCCCATCACCTGTGGTCCCTGTGCATAATTATCTCATTTCAAGAATACTCTACCGTATTATGTCACTTTATATTACACTCGGACTATCCTATGATGAGAATGCGTTGGACATATGGTTATGATATGTATTGATGGTTATTGCTGCAATTATACATTTAAAACACATATTGCAGAAACTTGGCCAATTGAGCTGATGTTTAGAATAAACAATTTCCCGGTCATAGGAAACTGATAGCCTTAAGGATTATATTACATATTAGCATCAATCCTGAACTTGAATGTAGTCATTAGTGAAAAGAAAGGCAGACATGGAAGGGTATGCATATCATTTCACCAAAAGCCGGTCACTTTGGTCACTCATTCTCTTTCAAGAGTTTGGCTTACAACTGGAGAAAAATCACTGGATGTATTATGTTAAAGGCTGAACGGACGAGGTCAACTTGTTTTCTAACCACAATCAATCTCATCCGTCTAGTCTTTAACAGGATACATCCCGTGATTTTTCACTGGATATAAGCTGAACTCCTCTTATCAATATTAATTTATGTAATTTTTTTATGTTGTGTTTGTGATCTAAGTTACATCTAAGCTCATGTGCCTGTGGGAGTAAAAAGGTCAAATCCAGATTCTCTTCTATTAGTGGGAGAGTGGGGTACCTTGAGTCATACTAAGAACTGCCTGGAAAAAAAAAAAAAATGTAGTGTAGCAAAGCCTATTTTGGAGAAGAGAATTTTAAGAATTTCGCTAGCTCCTTTATCCTTTTCACCAATAATTGGACTCCATAGAAGGGATTCTAGTTTCATAGGGGAATCCGTAGACAGGAAGTATACCTGTTGCCTAGACAGTTTGTGTCTTTTCACCAATCATTGGATTCCCTAAAAGGGATTCTAGTTTGATAGGTGATACCATAGACAGCTAGTATATCCTGCCAAATCTATCAGCTACTTTCACTAACCCAGAAATGCCAAGTATTATTTGCTAGCTTGTTCAGTTTGTTAGATTTGGGGATCCCCAGAACAAGGACATCGTACCATTGTTATAATGCAAAATAAATAAATAAATAGAAGAATCTAGGGATGGTACTAATGATTATGGATGATTTTGGGTTTACATCATGTCTAATACCAAAATAAGGTGTGATACACCATTCTTTTTCTCATTAAAAAAAATAGTAATGCCTAGATATAGTCGTGGAGTGTGCAAGCGCTAAGCAATCATTTTGACAAAGAGTGGAGTTTACTATTAAAATATTAGTTTTTTCATGTGGATCCCCGTATTTACTCACTCTTTTCAAAAGGATTGCGTATCGCTTGCACACTCTATGACTGCAAATATCAGTGCTCTAAAAAAACATATTGCAATGTGCCATACTGACCTTGTGTATGGCTACCATATTTTTATCCTTGGTTTCCACTTTCTTCTTGTTTGGTTAAGTTGGCCTGCAAGTCTTAGTTTGGTAGCCGGCATTGCCATAAATGTTCATCCCCTTCACCCTCTGCCTCTAGATGGTTGTTACTTCCAACTTGGTCTTTCAATTTTCAGTTTTGTGAACTGTATTTAAAATTCAATATCCAGACAGGAAAAGCCAATAATGATGACACCATAGCTTTGAAGTCAACGAGCACTTAAATTTTCCGTTTATAAAAGTACTAATTCTACTTGCATTAACAACTGTCTTAAATAAGTTTTTAGCTTTACTTTATATTGTTGTCTTTTGTCTCTGGAATTATCATTTTAGCACCTTCCAATCCAGATTTGTGATTTTGGGCTTGCAATGTGGCTACCCAAACAATGGACTCACCACAATGTATCGAAGTTTGAAGGCACATTTGGGTATGTAAGCCTAAACCTTCATTCAAAAGTTATTATATATCTCCTGGATTAATTTTTTCCTTACTTCTTAAATGATAGGTATTTTGCTCCTGAATATTTCATGCATGGCACGGTAGATGAAAAAACTGATGTTTTTTCTTTTGGGGTACTACTCTTGGAGCTTATAACTGGGCGTCAAGCCCTGGATGATTTGCAGCAAAGCCTTGTGATTTGGGTAAGGTTTTTTTTTTCTTTTTCCCTCCATGATTTGCTCATATCATCACCTATCGTTTCCATATTTTAGGCCCTACCTTTGTAATTTCCTTCCCTCTTGTAGGCAAAGCCTTTGCTTGACAAAGATGATTTGAACGAGCTTGTTGATCCTTCTATTGGTGATAATTACGATACAGAAGAAATGGATTGTATGGTTTTAACTGCCTCTATGTGCATTGAGCAGTCTCCTATCCTACGTCCTCGAATGAATCAGGCAAGTACTAAAAAAGTGTCTCATGTATATCCCAGTCTCATTGTTCATTTGAGTCCAAAGGACATCGTAATTACCATCCATGTGGGTGGAAAGTATCCACACACCATTATTGAAACTGTTTAGAAATGCTGTGACAGGCTGAAAAATGCAGGCAAAATAACTGATCTGACAGTTTATTCAGTAGGGATCATGAGATAAATATTGGTGCTGAGACATATGAGGGCTCACCACCACATGAACTGCTATGGCAGAAAGTTCATACACTTCTATATAGTTTTGGGAGCAAGAAGCATTGTCTGCCCTGTTTAGAGAGCAAGGTGGATGAAAGGCAATCTATCAAATCCAAAAAAACAAATTAACCCCAGACACATCTTATTTATCTGACATCCAAAAGTTAGAAGTAGACCTACAGGAGTGCTATTCTTGCCTATGAGTGCTAAACTTACGGTTAGCCCCAAAAGCATGAGAAGTGTCAATGATATTCAATCAGAATCTTGTTCAGTTATTTACCTCTCTGACCTTTATTCCCCAGACTCAATGACAATTAATCAACGATTTTTTTTTTTTTTTTTTTATTCTCTGGTGATTCCTATTTTGTATTAGTGATTCCATTTCTGGAACTCATTTGGCCTTAATTCATTAAGGTTCAGTCTTCTAGATGCCCACAGAGGCATCCTTTTCTTGTTTGTAGAGTTGGCTGGTGGAGATGCCACAATCAAAGCTAAAAAAAGAAAAAATGTTACTAAAAGCAGGTATTGGAATAGTAGATTGATTGATATAGTTTTTGTCCAATGCAGGTTGTGATACTTCTGAGAGGTAATGACTGTGTCTCAGATTGTGCAGTAGAATCTCCAAGGCCGACATTCCAGAGAACATACTCAGAAGAGCTCTTGGACATACAAGAATACAACTCAACAAAGTATCTGAGTGATCTCAAACAACACGAGCAGGTTGCTCTGGGTTATTGAAAGCCCTGGATAGAATATTTAAGTCTACTAGCAGCACTAGTTCCTACAGATCTTTTGAAAGCAAGAAAAAGAGAGGGGGTCGTACCTCTAGATTTTTTAGTTCAAAGGGTCTTAGAATGTATTTAGGTGTTCTTTTGTATACTTCCCGTGTACTATTTCATTCGTATCAATATACTTATAAAAAAAAAAAAAAAAGATTCTGTAGTTCAGAGGGGTGTTTAGATTTAGAAGTCCCATGGACATGAATGAATTCATAAGCTTTGTTTCCGTGGCATATGAAAGCACTACAGACTTTCAGACTTGCAACCATTACCAAAAGGGGGGAACTTGAAACAGAAAGAAATCAATGATCATGAAATTTGTTTACTATTCTTTTCTCTGCAACCTCATAAATGTCATTTCAGATATAATCAAAACTTGAACACCGGGATGGACTTGCTTCAAATTCCATTGAAACAATGTGCAATGGCTTTACTTCCAGTAGAAAGCCAAGCTCCCTTAGTTCTTTCCGTACTCTGTATATACAAGGTATACTGCACAAAGTTATTGGATTTTTTCATCTGTAATGTATGGTACAAACTTTCTAACTTATATAGATTATATAGGGAGGAATGCCTTTGTGCTATACTATTTAGCTTTAATTTTAACATATTGTTTACTCATTTTCTTCTTCTTGTTTTGATAGTTGGAGTTTGACTCTGGTTTAGGAATTAGATATCAAGATTGATTTTTTAAGTAGGAAGTTCATTAGGAGTTGAATAAGTGTGAGAATTCTTCAATATTGCAGTGTTTATTGGCTTTGGTCACAAGAAAATTTCACAAAAATAAATTCACAAACTGACATGGCTTAATATGGTAACCAGATTATAAATTTACTTTTATTATAAAAGAGATTTAACGTTTAATATGAAATTATGTTATTTTATAAATTTATTTTTATAAAATCTCTTTATGATTATAATACTTCGGCTTAGCCGATCGTAAAGATTGAATCTTAAAAAATTATCCACGTGTAACATGCCTTGTGGGTCTATTCTCCCCCACACAATGGAAAACAAAAGTGGGTCAACAACCTTATCGGCTGGAATTAGGCAAATGAATAAATACCTTAAAATCCGATTCACATGGATTTTAAAATAACCTTAAATGACATGAAATTATGTGTTTAGATGGAGTGTACCTCATTCCATGCTTCAAGAATGTTTAATAATTTTCCTGAATTCTAAGTAGTCTCCACCGATTATTTTTCCTAAGTTCTTGAATAAATGTGTCGCCATATTCCCACGTGGTTTTTGAATATATCGTCAAACACCAACCTTTACATTAAAAAGACATTATCATCTCGGAATGTGGTTTACTTAAAAAAAAGACATTAATGATATGCTTTTTACTTTCTATCACTTATTTTTTATTTTTTTTATTTTTTTAATTTTACTTAATAATTAAGAAAGTGATTATTAGTAAAATTATTTATATATTTTTTAATTTTTTCTTAATGATTAAGGATGTTATAAATATACTCAAAAGAAAATAATAATAAAATAAAAATTTTAAATACATTATAGAGTAGTAAAAAGGTGGTAAGTGCACTGTTTTAAATTTCGTACTGTATCGGCCAGTATGGTTGAAATTTTTCGTACTGGCTGCTGGGCCAGTACAGGTACCCCATATGTTTCGTACCTGCCCAAATACCAGCTATACCGGCCTCAATTTCGACTTGCACCAGTCTATATTTTTGTCAGTACCGGTCGATATTTCGATCTTTTATTTTTTTTTAAACTACAAGCTTATTTTTTTACCTCTAATTTAGACTAGACTATTTATAATTTATATATATATGTATTTATATATAATTTATTTATATATAGACTATTGTTTTGAAATATAATTTATATATATATAATTTATTTATATATTGACTATTCTATAACGGTACACGAAACGGTATCAATATCAAAATATTTTATTCCAATATCTTAACCGATACGATTTTCGATACAGTATTCAAAACATTAGATAAGAGGATAGTAAGTCAATCGTTATCCATTCAGCAGGTGAATTTTTTTTTTTTTTAACATGTAATCAATACTCTGCTGACTAACAACACGAATCCAACGGTGTATAAACTTCCCCAAATTCATTGTATACCGATGCCGTTCCCCAAATTCATCGAATTATTTTTTTTTTTTAGTAAATGAATATTTAATTTTTAAGAAAATCAGTGTTTTCTCTCTATTTATGTTTGCACTATCCTATATTCTGGGATTCACGTAAATTCCAATAATTTCTAAAATTACTTTTACGTCTATTCACTTCGCAAATCAAAATTCTACTGTTCTGTTCACATATTTCACGTCTCAAAGTAGTAGGATCTCGAGGATAAAATTGTAATTTCGTATTTAGCAGTTGAATTATCCATAATAACTCATGGGAAGTTTAAAAAATACAAAAAATAAATTATTCACACATAGTAAATCAAGTGTAGTGCATCTAATTACTGTTTTACTTATATTTTTATTTACAAGATTTATTTTATTATTTTTTTAAAAATTTAAAATTTTATGATTTTTAACATATTAATAAATGATATATAGAGAAGTAAAATTTTTATAAATTTTTTTTAAATACATTTAAAATTTTTCTTAAATCAAAGTAAAAGAACCTCAAGAGTAATGGGAGTGTGGGTGAGCTGATCAGTCAACCACCTTTTTTTCTAATTTTTATTTACTATTTTTTCTTATTTGAAATTATTATTAGAAATGATTTGATGTGTCTGTATTTTTGTTTATAAAAATATGAATGGTGTGATTAGTAATTACCATCTGACAATATATACATCGTTTGATTAATTTCAACCTTTTATTCAGATTTAAGGATGTGAAGTGAAAAATAGATAGATATATTATTTCATTTAAATTTAAATTTAAAAATAAAAAATATTTTAATATCTCAAAAGTGGAAAACAAAGATTTAATTTAGAAGAGTTTTATTATGTATAAATAAATTTAGGTAACAATTTATGTATTAATATTATTATCTTTATATTTTAAATTTAAATTAATAATATTTTTAATAAAATTTATTTTTTAATTAATTATATTGAATGAGAGCATATATTAATATTTATAATTAAATTTTTTTAATTTAAAATGAAAAGAGAGAGTAGAAAACGACTGAGAGGAGAGAGAGCGAGAATGAAATAAGTATAAAAGAAAGAAACCAACCGTCTCCCGTCGAGGGACAAAAACCCAACCGCCATCGGCACCCACCACCACACCTCAACAACAACCACCGTCGTTAGAACCAGAAAACGCCGCCGTTTCGTACACTCGTCGTTAGCGGTCCAATTTCGATTGTCCGGATCCCCTTTGCTGGCTGTATAATATTTTGACTCACTGGATGAAGAACCACGCCAACTACAACAAGTCCAACGGAAATTGCACCACCACCACCACCACCACCACCACCAACCACAACAACCGCCGCCATGGCAATGGATTTTTTCCTACTTCTTTGAAATTCATCTCCTCCTGTCTCAAAACCGCCTCCTCCGGTGTCCGCTCTGCCTCCACTTCCATCTCCGCTGATAACCCAGACCACAAAGACCAGGTATGCCGCCTGCTTTTTACTTCATTTCCTCCGGGTTTCGATTAAGGGGTAATTTTTTTGACGAGAAAATACGAGGATAATAAAAGTGAGGGAGATGAAATATTGAGAACATACGTGGTTTAACTTCTTTTTTTGTGTTTGGCTGCTTAGACAGGTTAGGAAACTGAAATGTGGGTTTTTCTAAATCAATTGATGGTTTTCAGCTTCTTGAAATTTAACTTCCTGAGTGGAATTATATTAACTTTCTTTTGTTTTATTTGCATTGGTACGGTTTTTTCGATGTGTGACTTTTGCCTCAACTAAGAAGTGGTGGTTTTTTTGTTTATACTTTGAAGCTGGAGTTTTTTTTTTTTTTTTTCCATTTTATATATATTTTAGTTTTAATATTCTTTAGGTTTCTTAGTGACTATATGGAGCATTGTATAGTGTTAGTTGAAATATAGAAATGACTGTTTTCGAATGATTAGATTATTTGAGGAATACATAAGTGAATTACTGATCGATTGATTAGTAGGGCATGTGAAAGGTTATTAATTCTATGATTAGCCTATTGACTGTAAATTGGTGTACCTTGAAATGAATCTGTAGTCCATCACGCTTTCTCCTTGGACTTCAGCCACATATTTTCAAACTTAATAACTTGTGTCCTTTTGAAAATGGCATCGATCAAGCAGAAGGGGGAAATGATCCGACCTTATTCTCTTGGAACCCTTCATTGGGCCACTTCGGGAAAGACAGCCCTTATAACTTAATTATCATTGCATCTCATTCTTCCTTTTTATTTGATCATTGTCTCCATTGGTTATTGAGGAAAGTTTTTTTATTTTTTTAGACTCTTTTATCATCTATTGCATTAGTTTTCAGAGCTTTTTTATTTTTCCCAAACAGGTATTATGGGCTGGCTTTGACAGATTAGATCTTGGTCAGTCTGCCTTTAAACGTGTTCTCCTGCTTGGTTATTCTAATGGCTTTCAAGTCCTTGATGTTGAAGATGCCTCTAACTTCAGTGAACTTGTATTGAAGCGAGATGACCCTGTTACATTTTTACAAATGCAGCCCCTCCCTGCAAAGTCTGAGGGTCGTGAAGGATTCAGACCATTGCATCCTTTACTATTGGTTGTTGCATGTGATGAATCAAAGAGCTCTGGTCTGATGCATAGTGCAAGAGATGGGTTGGTCAGGGATGGTTTTACTGAACCACAAACAGGAGCCATCTCTCCTAATGCTGTTCGGTTTTACTCACTAAGGTCTCACATTTATGTTCATGTCCTGAGATTCAGGTCGACTGTGTACATGGTTAGATGCAGTCCTCAAATAGTGGCTGTGGGCCTTGCAACACAAGTAAGCATTAGCACATGTCAAGTATTCATTAAAGTTACTTAGAGGGTACTTGTAGTTGGAAGTACAATTCTTACCTTTATCCTGGACTGAACCTAACAGGTTGGATGATTATTAGCATCCAATAGATTTCTATGTGGAATAACTTCACCAAGTACCTTGGAAAACCATGAAAAATTATATTAGATGGTTGCTGAATTGGTGATTGCTAAACCAGACAGTTATTGGAGGAAGGCCTTGTTGTTTAGATTTAAAATAAAGTAATATTATTTTCCATGCTCACAATCTTACCAGCGTTGCTTGCTTTTTTTTCTTTCAATTTTTGTTTTCTGTCAGATATACTGCTTCGACGCACTCACGCTTGAGAATAAATTCAGTGTCCTTACCTATCCTGTCCCTCAATTGGGAAGCCACGGAATGGGTGGAGTTAACATTGGCTATGGACCTATGGCTGTAGGCCCCAGGTGGTTGGCTTATGCCTCCAACAACTCACTGCTGTCAAACGCAGGCCGCCTCAGTCCACAAAGTCTTACTCCTCAAGGGGTTAGCCCATCAACATCGCCTGGAAGTGGAAGTCTAGTGGCTCGTTATGCCATGGAATCTAGTAAGCAGTTAGCTGCTGGATTAATCAATTTGGGTGATATGGGCTACAAAACTTTGTCAAAATATTGTCAAGAGCTTATACCCGATGGGTCTAATTCTCCTATATCATCAAACTCGAGTTGGAAAGTTGGTCGGATTGCATCAAATATGGCAGAAACAGATAATGCTGGGATGGTCAGTTTTTATTAGTTAATTTATTTTCATTTTTATAATTGGAGAACCATAATTTTCAATCTTGCATTGTTTTAAGTTGCTGCACAACATGTCTAGAAAAGGAAAACTCGTTACTTTTATCGTCTGATGTGTTTCATTTTGCCCTGAGGTCTTTTAAGTTAATGTTACTTACTAATCAATGCTCTTTCTACTTTTATGTTGGCTTCTATATTTCATTTTGCCATGAGGTCTTTTAAGCTCAGCTTACCCACAGATGAAAAAAAGGCTCTTTTGAGACTCTTAATTTCGCTCAACAATTGTGAGTATTAATCATTTTTTTAAAAGATATATTAAATGTTATAGGGATGTTTCCAGTATTTAATGGTACCTGTTTGCCTATTTTAACATCTGAGAATATCTTTATATGTCAAGAAAACTTTATTGTAGGTTGTTGTCAAAGATTTTTGTTCCAGAGCTGTTGTATCACAGTTTAGGGCCCATACTAGTCCAATTTCTGCTTTGTGTTTTGACCCTAGTGGGACACTTCTAGTTACTGCTTCAATACATGGGAACAACATAAACATTTTCCGGATAATGCCGTCTTCCTCACATAATGGATCATTCACTCAACCACATGATTCGGGCTCTTCTTATGTGCACCTTTACAAGCTCCACCGTGGCATGACATCAGCTGTATGTTCTTGCTCTCTTATCTCCTGAACTGTAATGTTTTTACTTTTATATGTTTGTGATTGTTCAAGTTTACATTGTGCTCATTACACAGGTGATACAAGACATCTGTTTTAGTCATTATAGTCAGTGGATTGCTATTGTTTCTTCCAGGGGCACCTGCCATATTTTTGCTCTTTCCCCTTTTGGTGGTGAGACTGTTCTCAAAATACAGAACTCTCATGTTGGTCCTACCCTTTTGCCAGTTACATCTCTACCATGGTGGTCCACTTCATCTTTCATGAAAAACCAACAATGTTTTTCTCCCTTGCCACCACCACCAGTTATTCTCTCCGTGGTTAGCAGAATAAAAAATAGTCAATCTGGGTGGCTCAACCAAGTTAGTAATGCAGCATCTTCTGCAGTAGGAAAGGTCTCCATTCCATCTGGTGCAATTGCTGCTGTTTTTCATAATTCAGTGCCTTACGATCTGTTACCTGCTCATCTGAAAGGCAATGCTTTGGAGAACCTATTGGTTTATACCCCTTGTGGGCACACAATTCAATATGAACTATTGACATCAATGGGAGGAGAATCAAATGAGGCTGCTTCTACTGGTCCAGGTTCTTCATTGCAGATACAAGATGAGGAGCTGCGAGTAAAAGTTGAACCTGTTCGATGGTGGGATATTTGCAGAAGTGATTGGCCAGAAAGAGAGGAATACATTTCTGGGATTACTCTTGGCAGACAAGAAACTGCAAAGATGGTCATGGATACTTCCGACTGTGAGGATAATTATACTGGAAATAAGGAGTTAGTAAAGCCCATTGAACAATCTCACTTATATATATCCAATGCAGAGGTGCAGATTAGCTCCGGCAGGATACCAATCTGGCAAAACTATAAGGTACTTGTTGTGGACTTCGTTGTGAGACAATTCTTTTGTCATTGGCAACTATATTTATGATCCTATCAT
The DNA here is from genome assembly GCF_001411555.2 of Juglans regia. Taxonomy (NCBI): domain Eukaryota; kingdom Viridiplantae; phylum Streptophyta; class Magnoliopsida; order Fagales; family Juglandaceae; genus Juglans; species Juglans regia. Next base: position 29,387,144 of record NC_049908.1, read on the forward strand.
CTGTATTCTAGATATCCTTCCAGAGGATGAGCTTCGGAACTAGTGACCTGAATTTTACTGAGAGTCATACCCGTGGAGAGATTGAAATAGAGAAGCTTCCTGTTCACGAGATTGAAATTAGACGGAGGGATTTATTGCCTGTTATTGACCATTTCCTGAGGAGTCAGTCCGATTGGAGTGACAGGTAAATGGTCTTTGCATATCTGTGATCAGTTTGTAATAATGTTATAAATAATGCCTGATCTATTAGTGGTTGATGTACATTATTCTTTTTAATTTCTATCAGTGTTTTTTACTTCACTTTCTGATTTAGTCGTAAATACCCTTCTTTGTGAGGTTTGCATGATTACATGTGAATATTTGGCATTTAAACTCTTTCTGGAAATAATGCTTGGGGTCGTTGCAGGATATCCACATCTATGCTATATTCTTTTTCAGAAGCAACACTGCTGGACATCTAAACATGCTCTATATGCATCTAGATTCTAGAGTTTTAAGAACATATCTCGAAATTGATGCATACCTTCCATGTAATTATACTGGAGAAATAACATGGTGAAAAATGACATTACTTCAGTTACTTGGTGGAACAAACAGTTTCTGGATATTGGACTACTAAAGAAATATGGATTTCTTCCAGTTGCCTGAATAACAAATTAGAAATTAGACTTCTTGGAGTTATTTGTAAACTGGACATAGAAAAAGCTTATGACCATGTGAGCTGAATTTTTTAGATTATATGTTAGTAAATGGAACCGAAGACTGGAAGTTGGAATCTTAGACTCTTAATACAGTGATAAAAAAATGAATTTAAAATCTTTTTTATCAGCTTGTTTTTGTTTCTATTCCTTGTTTAATTACAAGTTTTAAGATTTACTTTAAGCCTCTGAATATTTTGTTTACTCCCACCCCACAACCCAACTTTGACTTAACACTAGAGATGCACTTTTGTCAGAGACGAGGCAAAAATTAGAAAAGCGATCAATGTGTCTCATTATGATGGACACACTCAATGATAAAATTGAGTTACGTTGTTACAGAGATGATGTGCTTGTTTCCGGATTGTGGCATTGGGGAGAGAGAGAGAGAGAGAGAGAGAGAGAGAGGAGGCAGCGTTATGCACCACATGAAATGGGAAATTGTTAGCCTATTAGGTAGGCAGACTTCACCTATGAACACGGGCAATTATTACTTTTATCTTTTAGGAAAGGGAAATCTTGTAATGATAAATGACCTAATGTGAAACATACAAGGAAAAACCAAGATTCCTTTTGTCTTGTTTGAAGCTGTTAGACTGAGCAATAATATATAAATAAATGCCCAATTTATCCAACTTCAGCAACTCATCTTCGAAGATCCTCTGTTCTCCTTCTTTTGAGCTGCTTTCCAGCCAACGCAGGCTGCTGTCCCAGCACTGCTTGTAGTATCTTTGTTTGATATAATCCTCAAGAATTTCAATAGGCATCTCAGTTTTTTTGTTTTTTGGATATTCCATGGAATGAATCACGCCATTAATTATTTGTGGAACTGTTATTATGATTTCTTGAACTGTTACAGTTGTGAATTTTCATTGTGATTGTGGTGGTAGATTCATTTCGTAGATAGCTCTATTCTGGAAGACGGAAAGTGCCTAAAATATATATGAAAAAGTCAAGGTTCTAACTGATGTCATCCAAAATTCAAACTTTCTTCTAGGCATGACCTCTTCGCAGCTTTCCAGGCTTTCTTTAGGACCTATTAAGCTGAAAAAAACCTGGCTTGTTATTTTTTGAATTTCTGCAACCTTCACACTCACGAGGTGTCTTAGTTATTCTGAAAAAAATAATACCATCAAAATGATTTTTCTTACCTATTCTAACCATTGAGCAACTTGCTTGGTTGTTTTGTGCAGGAGCCTTGTTGGGGTAAGATGCCCGAGTCCATCTTCTAATTCTCATGCAACTAAAGATAAGTTCTCAGAAGATCCTATTGTTTGCCACTCTAAGTTGGCATCGCTTGGCACAGTTGAAAACTCAGATGGTAGTATGCCAAGCCTTTAAATGTAGTATGTCTTCATCCTTTGGAAAAGAGTTGCTAATTAGTTTACTTGTTTCCTGGCGTTTTTATCAGGATTATCTGGGGAATCATATACATCCATTACCCTACTTGGGAACAATACAAATGTGGAGAAAGAAGGGAGATCTGTTTTTTCATCGCCTCCGCCGAATAAAAGTTATATTAACAAAGAAAGTAAACTAGTTTCTGCCAAACAACCTACAACGAGGGTTTCTCTGGTTCAGGATATTGATTTCACTAATAGTCTATCCTCTTTAAAAAGTAACTCACTTTCTGCTGATAGATCCATTGCCAAAGAAATCGAGTCATCAAATAGTTGGGGGGTCAGTGAAGCTTCAAATATAAGCTCCAACCACTCTGATTTGAGTATGAATATCCTTGATGAGGGATTAGTACACGAGTCTCTAGACTTTGATCAGTATTTTCTAGAGGGGTATTGTAAAGCATCACCTTCGTGTGACTCCCATGATTCAGCTGAAGTTGTCACTGATGTGGACAGCAACAGTAGTCCCTGTGATGGGGAGAAATCTGAGGAAGTTGGTGACAATGATGACATGCTTGGTGGTGTATTTGTCTTCTCAGAGGAAGGTAGGGCATTGAAAGAATTTGGCTTGTTCATACTCTTAATCTCTGCAAGAATACAAAGATGCTTCTGACCTTGCTATATTTGGACCTATCATATCTTTATCATGCATGTCGCACTTGCAAATGGGGCCTATAATATCTGTATGATAATTTTCTTTCTGAAATAGATATTCTTATATTTTTGTAATTTGGATGACATGTTTTCTATGTTCATTTTAACATACATGTGACAGAATATTGATTCTTTAAAGTATCTTTGTATCCATTTTTTGTATTTTATATCACTTTTCAGAAAACAAACAGTAGAGTGACGTAAAGGACTTGTAGCAATTCTATTTTATAATGTTCTCTACTAAGATCACATCGCGAGGGGGATTGTTGCTTTTGTGGACATGGTTATGTCTCTGATTTTCATCTTGCATTTTATTATCCATCTGAAGCCTACCCTAGTAATGTCATTTGTCCTATTGCAGGTTGATGTGAACCTTCTGGTGTCTGATGCCACCTTCTCTTGCTTTCAGAATGTTTATGTAATGATTGGTCAAAGCTCAGCCTAATGCAGGATGAGATTTCAATGGACAAAATGCAGTTTATTTCCTTCCGACGATTGAATAGCTACCGACTAATTGATACAAGTGGTATGATCTTGGCTCATCAAAGTGTTGCTGTGGCAAATGCCTGTTTTCTTCCGTTCTAATCCATTGTATTATGTATATCTTGTAAATTGAAATTCATAATACAAATTATTCGTGTGGACAGGTTCATTCTATGTTGTGTAATGTTATTCATTCTTCAAGAAAAAGAAAAAGAAAATGAAGGAAAATGAAAGAGCATATTCCTGTGCACAATGCATTTCTTGTCTGACCAGTTTATCCTTAGATGATACGGGTTATATACTAACATGCAGTTTAGTGGAACTATTTCTCACACTTATTTGATGCAGGGATGGTGGCGGGAAGTTTACTATTCTTGAGCTTCTTGTCAATAAAATGATATTTCTACCCTGGTCCAAGCTAAAAGAAATGATACTCTTCTTACCCTGGGAAGGTAAGGCCTTCTGAAGCAGACATACTCTTCAAATTTGGGGAAAAAATCATGCATATAAATGGTATGTTTACACATTTGCTAGTAAATAACAAAACTCAAAAAGATATTACCAATGGTTACAATGGTATTACAGTTAAATGGTACTTGTTTCCCTCGTGGGGATTTTGGGTGCACCTTATGGGAGCCAAGAGCTGCTGATCGTGGAGTTTAGCCTGTCTTGTGTTTAAGGGCTTCGTTTGGATACTAAGAATATCTCAGAATATCTGTTAATATTAGTGAAATAGTTTATAAATAGTAATAAAATAATAATGAATATGAATAGTTTGTAAATAATAATGAAATAGTTGGATAATATTAAGAAAGAGATCCTAACTGTTAGAAAATTGTTTGTGTGATCTGAAAAGGACTTGTGCATGAGGTGTCCTATATGAAAGGACAAATACTAGTAAAGGTTGGAGAAATATGATGATCAATTAGATTAGAGTAAAGGTTATTCATATTTCAAATCGAAGAGGGAGGGGGGACCACATAATTATTAATTTTGAGGGGCAACAGCCTCTCCATAACCATGTGCAGCTTTCAGCTTGTATAGTCGGCCTAAGCTCTGGTAGGGCTCTGTTATTGCTGGCCCCATACCATTTATGATATAACCTTTTTGATGTTAATGGTTCAACACCAGGACAAGATTATAATACTGATCAATCATGATCTGCTAGAATTCTCAGGACTATTTATTTTCTGATCAGTGTGACCAATATTTATTGATGTTTGGTTTAAGGTATGTATGGTTTTTAAGAAAAGTTGTTCCTTTTTTTAATTCTTTTGTTAAGTTCAGTTATATAAATATAAATAAATCTCACACATTATTAGTAATGGAACTCTGCACAGCCACATACACAAACAAATTAACCATAGGGAATTTGCTTTGGTGGTGACCAAATAAATGTGGTTGTATGGGTGGGCTCAATTCAAGCATGCTCACCTTAGCTAATTTGTCAGAGAGAATGTGGTTATTTAAATTTTTGGTAACAGCCGAAATCACATGTCATGTCATAAAAGTTGTTATGTACAATTTCTTGTGGGTACTGACAAAGAACATTCATGCAAGGGTTTCTTGATGGTCTATGTTCATTCATGGCTTTGGATACCCCAAAGTATCCTACATTTTTGTATTCTTGTGGCCTGCCCTGCCCTGCCATCTACATTAATGGCAATAAAATCTACCAAATACTGGACCCCCACCCCACACTTAGGTGCCCTTCCCATCAACAGAAAGGAATCATGCATACAAACTATATATGAGAGTTATCCCTCCACTCCTACTGGCCAGTAGGAGTGGCATGCATCATCCAATAAGGGACTGATTCATTCATTTATTCATTTAGATCATGAGGACATGTATAATTGTGGGGGCGCACAGTGTCGAGGCTGTCATAGTTCTTCATGAATGCCTTAGGATTGTCTTGGTCGAAGCTGTTAAAGGGACTAATACAATGGCTTCCTAGAATTTGCAGCAAGGTAGTGAATCAAATGCCAAGTTGTCCTAATGTATGATTGGTGGTATCTGCATTTGAAGGATATAGTAGATAAGGGTTTTAAATGATCATATTGAGATTCAGAAATGAGAATTATTCTTGTGAGAGGTTGATACGATAGATTGAAACGTCTCTTAATAGAAAAATTTGAACTTTGAAATAATGGATTAGATTTAAAATGTTGTATGTCAAAGTAATCATTCTTTCTAGAGAGATTCCTTCACTGAAACCTCTCACTACATTGTTAAAAAAAAAAGGTTCTCTCTCTTTGTATTCTTCCATCTATCATCAATTTTCTTTTCATTTTATTACTCCTACCTACCTTCACCCCTCTCTATCTTACCTACTCACTTCTACAACAACACCCCTTACAATTATTACCAATGTGATCCTACAAATTCAAACTCTGAAAATCAAATTAAATACAGCCTTTCCATGTTCAAATCTTATATATTCTTCCATTACTCCAGTTCAGTACTCAAGGTCAGTTTAGCCTTACAGCAGCATCAAAGTCTGCATCGTATTCGCAGTCTACCTTGTGGCCCACACCTCAAACCCCATAAATAAAAGAGTAATGTACAGTGTGTAAACATCATGTAATTATTTTGAAAAAGAATGAAGTCTATAATTAAAAAATTATTATTTTTTATGTAGATTTCGTATTTTATTTATTTTTTTTCAAAATAATTACACAATATTAATTATGCATTCACAACTACAACTATCATTTCTCCAAATAAAATTTGCAGAAGTGGCAGTTTTCTAAGTAATTAAGGCAGGAGAAATGATACTTGCAGTTGTGAGTATATAAGTATCGTGCAGTCGTTTTGAAAAAGTGAATAAATATAAGATCCATATAAAAAGAAATTAATTTTTTAATAATATATATCATTTTTTTTCAAAGCGACTGCACGATATGTACGCATTTCACAACTATACATAGCATTACTCTTAAGGCAATTTCAAAGCCAAGAAACAATGTCACTGTGACTGCTACTATCGTCCCGTTTACAGATTGTTTTACCTTATTTTATCCTTTTTTGGTTGTCTTACATTGTTTTGAAGTGATTGTTGGAATCCTCGTCCTTTTCTTTTATACCCTAAATAATACTCAAAAGAGTTGTTTGCTTGTAAGAAAAATGGTAATCTTTGAGCTACAAGAGGATACCATTGGGCCCAAAAGTGAAGATGCCATTCAAAAGTCTTCGGTTCCCACTAAATTAAAAATTTTAAAAGTTTCCAAAAAAAAAAGGCAAAAAGAGAACCATGCATTTGATGGTCTTATGTGTCACAGCTAGGTGCTTACAAATACGCAACAAGTACAACATATACATGTCCCCCCCCCTAGATAATGCCCTAAGCACATGACACGCGTAAGACTCCCCCGCAAAAAAAAAAAAAAAAAAAATTGCTATTCTTTCCGACTTTTTATTTTTTATTTTTTTAATAATTAAGTAAGTACATTTAAATAATATTATATTTTAAAAAAAATACATGTAAAAAAATAAAAAATAAAAAATAAAAATCCAGAAAACAACTAACGGAAGCGGTGGGAGTACGTAGCACCACCCAAAAAACAAAAACAAATTACTGCACCAAAGTTTCCTGTCAAGAGATCGATTGAATCAATTAAACATCACAAAATAATTTGCGGGAGAAGAGAAAGATTTGATATTTGATATTTGTCCCGTGATAGATTAAGATTGCGTTTGAGCAGTAATGTATTTTTAGATATTATGTCGATAATAATGAAAAAGTAATAAAAATAATAATAGAATATTAATTAGTAATTAATAATAATAAAAAATAAATAAAAAATAATAATGAGATATTATGAGAATTCTTACTATCCAAAATAAAATGTAAGAGCTAATGTTGTGGCTTATCTTTGTAGGATATATCATAAAGTAAGTTGTACTTTTTTTTTTTTTTAAGAGTCGGACTATTTTGCCGGTTCAACTTGACCAACTGTTGTTTTTTATAATTTTTTTATATTTTATTTTTTTATTCATATTTTTAAATATTTTTAAAAAATAAAAACAATATATATTAATATATTTAAAATTATTTTTTTAATTATTAAATAAATAAAAAATTCCCGAGTGATCAAATAGAGTGGAGAAACTTACTTTTTCCTTTTTTTTTTTTTCTATTCCTAAAAACAGTACTCATCCAATCAAATGATGTATCCAATCAAACAAGGACAACAACACAAAAACAAGAAGAAAAACAAAGAGGACAAGGTACATAAAGATTCATCTTGATAAGATCGAAAGCATATATAGGCGTGAAATGCAAAGGGATAAGGGGATAAAAAGCGGGGACTGACAGATAAGTACTGGGGAAAAAACTAGATAGGATCTCTCGTCTTCTCTTTTATTATATATAGATCAAACTTTTAATCTTTGTAGAAAGTGACGTTGATTTAGTGTTCATGTTTAGCAACTAATAAATCTTTTAGAAAGAGATGTTTATTTTCTTTCCCCCCACCCTTTTCTTGCCTTCTTGTGGCAGTTGTTTCACGATTATCTTTTAGAATAGACAAAAGTCTACCTAAAGATCTCAGTGATATATATAGATGTAACTTGTCTTCAACTTCCAGTACACATCTCAAAATGAGCTTTGAAAATGTGGGTTTTATTTAGCCATGATCTTTTGCAAAAGAAAAATGATATTTACAGTCGTGAATGTATAAATATTGTGCATGCATTTTGAAAAATGTAAATAAATACGAGACTCATATGAAAATAAATTAATTTTTTAATAGTAGATCTCACTTTTTTTCAAAGTGACTGCACGGCATTAGAGATGTCAATATGTGACACGACCCATTAATCCAACATGAACACGACACGATAAAAACGGGTTAGGGTTTACCCTTAACGGATTACGGTCAAAACGGGTTGACCCGTTAAAATACAATAACTTAACGGTTTGATAACGGGTCAACTTGTTATGACCTGTTAAGAAAGTTAAAATTACAATTATACCTTTATACCTAAAAAATAAAATTGTTGAGATTTTAATTTCGATATTTTTATTATTTAAATTGTAATTTTGGACTTGTAATTACTTTTATATTTTTTATAGATATTGTGATTTTAACATTTATATAAAATTATGTTAAACTTAACTAGATTAAAGAGGTTAATTTTGGAGTTGTTTCAATCCATTTACATAAATAGGTCAAAACGGGTTGACAAGACCCGTTATGTTATTGGGTCATGTTAGGGTTTGAGATTTTGACACGATAAGCTTAACGGGTTAGGTTAGGGTTGACTTATATAGTATAATATACATGTCTTGACACGATACGAACACGATCCGTTAATATGATTTGACACCCCTACACGGCATTTACGTATTTCACGACTGTAAGTAGCATTACTCATTTCACGACTGTAAGTAGCATTACTCTTCGTGAAATATGGCTTCATATATGGTACTAACTTCTTGATCTTCTGTGCATTGAAATTATATATCTGAAATTTCCAAGTGATCTTGAATTAAACTGCATGCATGAATACATTATATATAAATGTTTGTCTAGTAGTATACTCAACGTACTACAAGAAAAATAAATATTTGTGATAAATTATTTACGATAAGAATGATTATTTGGAATGAAAATAAACTCAATTAATATTTTAGTAAGAAATAATTGATTACATAAAAACAATTTTCTTATTATGCCGTACCATTTTATCAGCTTTCTCCGTCAAGAACTTGACAAAACTTTGCATCGATCTATCAGACGAAAAAGTAAAACTAAGCTAATATTTGGTGCATCTAAAAGAGGATGAAAAATTGTTTCGACTGAAATGGACAAGCTAGGGCGCAAGGACTCACTAGGGAGTGGAGAGGGAAGACTTCGAAAAAGCCATGCCAGTACCCTTAGCTAGGCTATACTATAAGAGTTAGTACCTTGGAAGACAACAAAACTAGTTGAAGAAATTAAAATAACAGATAGAAAGAGAGCAATAATTGATCATGAAAAAGAAAAGAAACCACTTAGTTCATGTGCTAGCTTTGAACGATAGTTACACCTTGTCCTTTTTGTGTTATATATATATATATATATACATATATACGGAACGGTGCGGATGCGTTAGTTTTGGAGTGCACCTGATATAATAATTTAAATAAAAATAAATAAAAAAATCAATAGCTTCTTTATTTAGAAAAAAAAATTACAAAGTTAAAGAAAGATAAAAAATCTAGATTAAAAAAAAATTTAAACTTCAGCAAAATATGAGCATTGGTCTGCATCCATATTACTCTATATAATAATAAAATATTATTAATTTGATATTAAGGGCATTTTGATAAAACATGATCCTTCATTAAATTTTATAAATGAGCTATACGTCAAATGATCAAGGGTCTTAAGGACTTTTTGATAAAATAAGATCTTTCATTAAATTCTATAAAGGAGCTACAAGTAAAATAATAAAAGTTACTATTTATAATTAGATAATCACTTATTATAATATAGTAGATATATGATCCTTAATTTATTAAATTACAACTTAATTATTACCTTACAAAGATTTGATTCTTGTAAAGAAGTAAGATAAACGCAAAATTAGACTGTGTACATGGATCGTAGGAATTAGCCGCCGGATCATCTTAAAAAGAACATAAAAATGAAATGACTAGGCCTTGTTTGTTTTCCAAAAACATCTCATCTCATCTCACCTCATCATTACAATTTTTCTAAATCTCCACATAAAATAAAATAAACAATTCAACTTTTTCAAATCTCAAAACAACAATAATATTAAAAAATATATTCTAACAATATTTTATTCAACTTTTTAACTTTACTCTCAACTCATCTCATCTCATATCTGAAAACATTGATATTGGTTTCAACAAATTTATCTCTAAAATTTAATAAAAAATAAATATTTTCTATAAATCCAAAACTTCATTAGCCTTGATTAACCATTGGATTAGTCAAAATAATAATATAATATATTTTTTTAATAATAATATTTTTTAATTTATTTATTTTTTCATATTTTACAATTACACTAACTATATGTTAATTAAGAATTTAATTTGATATTTAAATTATTGTTTTCCAACTTAAATATATTGTGGCTCAAAATTGAGAAAATAATAATTTAAATAAATAAAATAATGATTATAGAGTATGAAAAGTTAGTCTTCAAATTTAGAGATGAACTTAAATGTACTGTAGGTCAAAATTAAATATTTTAGTGTATACTGAATGTAATGCAGTAATTTTAAACACAAATTTATCAAATTTTTAAAGATAACATTTATTTAAGGAATCCAATCTCAATGCTCTTAGAGGCCATAAATTGACAACTTTGATAACTTAGTGATTATATTACAAAAGAATTGATAGCTTGAGACCATAAAATCTATTTTTTTAGATTTTTTTTTTCTGATATTGTACAATATGCGGAAAAACGGAAAGAGGGCATGGATTGGTATATGGGTTTTAACGAGAGTTTAATTTGAAAATAAAAATTAAAAGCTACATGTCTCAATTTGTGAAAGGAAACAAGGGTTATAATTTCCTCATGCTCGTAGTCTCGTAGAACAGTACTTGGAAAAGAATTAAAGAAAACAGCGAAAAGGGTGCTACTTTATTTGCTGTATGCATATATAGTTAGCACCAGAGGCAGGAATCTGAGAGTTTTTCTCCGGATAGAGTTTCGCTTTTTACATCTCTCTCAGGGTTCTACTCTTTTCAAGGGGAAAAAACATTTACAGAATGACGAAATGAATCTTTAAGATCTGGAAGTGATTGGAGAAAACTTGAAAAAGCTACAATGGATGGTGTGGTTCAGCTGCAGAAGCAGTTGGTTGACTACATAGCCTCACTCTTTCATGAGGTCAGTATGCTAAGAACTATGCACATTATATGGAAGCAGAAGAACGACTTTCACCTGGCTTTGTTTATAATCTTATCTTCCTCTCTCTCTCTCTCTCTCTCTCTCTCTCTCTCTCTTCTTGTTGGGTTGGGTTTTGATGCTAAGTTTACCATGTGAAAAGGGATTTCTGGATGAGCAGTTTAACCAGCTTCAGCAATTGCAAGATGAGAGCAACCCAGATTTTGTGGTGGAAGTGGTATCTCTCTTCTTTGAGGATTCTGAGAGGCTTCTCAATGAACTGGCCAAAGCTCTGTATGCACTTCTCTCATCTTTCATCAAGTGATCTATTTTACGTCATATTCATGATTTTCCTTCAAAGAAATGCCTTTAATTTTTTTTTTTCTTATTGTAGTTGGGTTCCTTTTAGATCTTCTTCTTCCTTTTTTTAATCCAAATATATTATTCAGAGAGCAGAAGACTATTGATTTTAGAAAGGTGGATGCCCATGTTCACCAGTTCAAGGGCAGCAGCTCCAGGCGAGTCTCGCTTTTCCCTATTTTTATTTTCCTTTTAGCCTCCTGTTGCTTTGAGAAAAAGCTTTTCTCAAGTATTCTGTGGGTTAACTCCTTAAAACGTCGAGATTGAAGCGATTATATTTTCCATATAGCAGAAGGTGACAGGTAATTTAGACTTGTTTCCTGCAGTTTTGGCCACATATTTTTTCGACTCTCAGAACCATTTTTATCTAGCATGAGAAGCAGCGCAAGCATCACTGCATACAGCTATATATTTTCGTATCACCATAGTTTCTTGAATATGAAAATTCATAAGAGGAAAAAAAACGAACTTCCTGATCCAAGCACATGTATCCATTGTTGGTACGTACGCGGCTTGAGCCATTCATGATTCCCATGATACCAATGAGTACTGGAATTTCCGTAGAAAAATTCCAAGGCATGGACTTAGGCTAATGAGTTAAAATCGGCCGATCCAGATCTGGAATACAATTCCAGAAAATAAATGAAAGTTAAAGGTCCCATCTTGCTGCATAAAATTCATTGACTGACTGTTTTCTAGTACTGAGGCACAAAGAAAACAGTCAGTTCCTTAACACCCATACCCCCCACATGAAGACATTGACAATATCACCAGGCCACAGTTCTAAGGAAGTACTGATCGGTCATTCTAAAGGAAACAAAAGAAGTGTGCTGTAGGAAAAGTTGTTCTTTCAGTACTGTTCTTCCGGTATTAGATTTTTCATCACTAGGATCTTTTTGGCAGTATTGGCGCACATAGGGTTCAGAAAGTCTGCATTGCCTTCCGGAATTACTGCGAGGAGCAGAATGTTGAAGGGTAAGTTCTCTTACCACACCCATACTTATACAAAAAATCTCTATTAATATCCACATATCTTAGACCAAGCATGCATTTCTCTAGCTATTAGATTAATGATCATATTCTGATAGAGTAGATCGCCTTGGCATATATAGGTGTCTCAAATGTCTGCAACAAGTAAAGCATGAGTATTCCCTTGTGAGAAACAAGCTTGAAACTCTGTTCCAGGTAAGGAGAAGATCATTTTGTAGAGAACATATATCGTTTAAGAAACGCTAGCTGCTCATCATCAGCTTTTTGGTCTCGAAGCCTTAACTTTGATCCATCTGTTTGCCTGTAGCTTGAGAAACAGATTATTGCTGCCGGTGGTTCACTTCCGGCCACATAGTGAGATCAAGTACCAAAGCTAGCTAGCTATATCTCTCAACGAGAGCCCAATATTGGAGTTTTAAATTTGTAGAAAGTTGTTCATTTCTTTCGTCTTAAGTTTTCTGCAAGTCTAAGATCATTCTGAAGGGTTAATCCATGAGCTCACCGGGGAGTACTGGAAGGCTTATCATGAATTACTTGAGATTATATATGGAGTGAACAAAGAATGTGAATAAACCCTTTCTATTTCGTCTCCAAATTCTTCTTCATCTTGATCTTCTTCTAGTAATCATTTAATGTCGACAAAAATAAATAGCCTTAAAAAGGACTACTGTTATGCTCACTGCAGCCCTTGTCAGACATTCCACTGGATTATGTGGTACGTAACTAGTTCATGAAAAGAACCATGTATGCAACCTGGAAATCCCATATATATCATATATATACACGTATGTGTGTGTGTGTGTGTGTTGAGGCGTCCTCTCTGTCATATAATTATAAGCTAGCTAGCTGCACATTCAACGCAAATGTACCTTTTACATCTGAAAACTGCAGCGACCTTGAGCTAGCTACTCTTTGGTTGATGCGCGATCTCACATAATATACATATAACATGAGTACGTAGTACTTCTTTTGGTTCCAAGGCATTACAAAAACAAAACCTGTGCAGAAGAGGAACTTGGATTTCTTTTCTTGTTTCTTTTTCAGTCATTTGATTTGATGACCACTAACTAAGAGGATCAGTTACTCAAATTAAGTTGGTTTTCGTTTTCTGTAAAATAATCCAAGTCGGATATTTATGAGTCTTCTGATCACTAGCGGTAGTACTTGAAATATTATACTCATCGTTTATGTGATCATGCATTCATGCTATTGGCCTGCATATATGCATGAGCTATATATAATTATTCAATGAATTTGGTGGTCATGATCTTGTATTAGTTTACAATATTGGAGTTCTTCGATGATCCATTCATGTGGACAACAGTATATAGCCAAATTAATTAAAGCTGCAGATTGTTTCTTTTCTATTTTTCTAAATACAAAAAAATAAAACAAGTATTATCTAATGATCATGACAATATTCAGTGAACATGCATGCTGTGTATTGAATAAGCTGGTCATGAACTGTTTAAGCTGTCTCGGATCTGGATTCGTGTCTCCTCGTCTACAGGTAAATTAATGTGCAGGCAAGGACAAAAATACAAGCTGTAATTTCTATACATGCATGCAGCTAGCCATTGATCTTCAGATCATATTCATGATCATGATCATCAGATATTATTGCAGATTCTGTGCTCAAAGTTTCCTGAAGCTTGATCGGCAGATTCTTCCATTTCAACATCGTGTACTACGTACGTACTTTCACTACATGATATTTTAATTCAATCCGATCAGATGAAACTCATCATGTACGTATTTCAAGTACTGGATGCATGCATGTAGAATAACTATTGGGATGATTGCATGCATGGATCAATTGATCTCGGTTGTGTCATGACCTTAATTCATTGAATCAATCATGTTGAAAATGAATTAAAATCTTAAACTTAAAGAGTCTTCATGATAAACTTAATCTAGCTAGTACGTACTACCGTGCGCTGTTTGGAATTCCAAGAGGATTAAATGTTCATTATGGCTACTTATAAGGAATATTAATACATTCTAAATATATATATATATATAACATGAGTTAAAACTTCATATTTGTTTAATGCAGAATTTGCACATCTATGACTATATATATCTAATAATATTATTCTTTTCCAAATAACTAAGTACTTTCCAACAATTAAGTTGCCTTCAAAACCAGGCCTCCTTTTTCCAGGATTCTCTCCTCCCAAAAGCAATGGGAGCATTAAAACTCCAAATTGCCTTCGATCGCCTCTCTTGAGAAATAAATCAAAACGAAAAGAACAGTCCAAATGCCTCCGGATGCATGCAGCAGCAGCATCTGCCATGCGCAAGTCACCTCTGAAAGGAAAAAGTCCATGCATATCAATGAAAACCAGCTTCATGACTCCAATATTCTTGAAGCCGTCTCAGGCCCTAAATCCATAGGCCCATTACAGTTTCAAATTAAGCTCACATTGTGGGCTTTGTTATTTCCTGTACTTAGCCCATTGCTGTTGACAGAGAAATGATCTTAATGTTTCGTGATAAATGATGTTATTCATCTTGGATTTCATTATTCTCCGTTTTAAGAGGCTTATCATTTTAAATTCTTGGCATTTCTTATTGTGATTAAAAAATAGTATTTCTTTGATATAAGAAAAAAAATCTATTTGCAAAAGGAAAAATAAAACCATTTTACTAATGTTTTACAACTCAACATAAAATGGAGGGTATTTTTGTAATATTAAAATTTATTTTTAATTGAGTGGCATAATTTCATTGGTTGTTTGAAAATGAGTTGTATAATAATTATAAAGAGGAATGCTATTTATCAGCCACTATTTACTCACACGCTCCACACCTATAGTTTTTTCATAAGATGTGAAATGTTGAGTGATAAATAGTAGCTGATGAGAAACATTTTTTAATTATAAAATAGAGTGAAAAAGTGAAATATTTTATTATTATAGAGAGTTTGATGACTAATTTAATATAGACTTCAAATTTTAAATGATTAGTTAAAAATTAAAAAAATTACATATTAATTAAAATTTTAAAAATATAATAATCAATCCAATACTAATATTTTACAAATCATTTATCTGTTAAGTATAGACGGGGCCGTCTTAGAGCATCCCCATCCGGATGCCTAAAACACTATTATTCTTAAATTATAGGGAAAATTATAGGGAAAAGCTCAAAAACCCCCTCCCATCCCATTCCCTATTTTAGGATTTTGATTTAGGAAATGAACAGTGGTTCCCTAAATATAGGGTGGTTAGGGAACCACTATTCATCCCCTAAATCATTTTTTATTAATATTTTATTCAAATAAATAAAATAAATTCTTTTTTCAATCAACTACATTTTCTCTTATACTCATATTTATTATACTTTTAAATAATATTTTTAAAAATAATTTAAATAATTACTAAAATATAAAAATAATAATTTTAAAAATATTATTAAACCCTTAAAAAAATAATTTAAATTTTTATTTAAAATATTCACTATAATAATAGTTCAAAACATAAGAAAAAATATTAAGTAGTGAAGTTTGAAAATGGAAGTGAGAGAAAAAAGTAATAAAGAAATAATAGAAGAATATTATTTTAATAGAATAGAGAAAGGATAGGGAATGAGATGTAGAAGATTTTTAAAAAATGAGTAAAATTTAGGATAAAATTATAGGAAATGTCCTTTTTAACTAAAATTTAAGAGAAAATTTAAGAAATCGGATGGGAATGCTCTTGCAGTCCAACAAAGAATGACAGGTGAGAGGAAGGATCCCTATCTACTCCAGCAGCGGTACCAGTACAAGTACGTACCCGGAAACCCCCTCAACCAGAGTGAGTATGGCCCAACACCATCCTGCCGAACCATATCTACTTCCTCTTCACCTTCCAACAATTACTTTACTTTAAAACCCGAATAAATCCTCAAAAGCTGGGCCCCAAAATTTGAATCCTGGAACAGCCCCCCCATTAACCTCTCTCTCTCTCTCTCTCTCCGCATCTCTCTATCTTGCATCTCCAGCTCTCCACCATAACCCTCGAATCCCAATCCCGTTTTGCTATCATCACAGCCTCAAAAAAGAAAAAAGAGAAACAATGGCTAAAACGAAAGTGACCCGTCAAGCCAAAGACGACAAAGAAGCAGCCCATCAACCCCAAGACGGAAGCCAAAACCAACGAGCCAAACCTATGGATGACCCTTCAGAGAAGCTCCAAAGCCTCAAGTCCCTCAATTCTCTTCTTCTCAAAGAAACCTTTGAGCGCAGACAACAGGTCGAGTCCTTGGAACAAGCCAAGGAGTCCTTGGAGGCCGAGTTGACACTGTCTGGGATGGAAAAGAAGGTTCTGGAGGCCGAGTTGATTCGGGCAACTGAGGAAAGTGTTGGGTTGGAGTTGGAGAAGTATGTGGTATGTACCTTTTCGGAGACCCAGATGGATGAAATGGGTGTTGGGTATGACGGGTTGTTGAGAGAGAAGGGCGAGATTGAGATATTGAGCCGCGAGAGAGAGTCTGAGATTGAGTTTTTGAAGAAAGTGGTCAGTGGGCTAATGACTAATCTTGAAGATGAAAGAGAGAAACTGAGTCGAGTTTACCAAGAGAGGGATTTTATTAAAACAGAGATCGATGGCCTAGCTAAGGAGGCAAATAAGTTGAGAGAAAAAGTGGTTGAGATGGAGAAAAAAGAGAGGAAAGCTGTAGAAGAGGTTGAAAAACTGAAAAGGGAACGTGAAAGGTTAGTGAAAGAAAATTTGGAGATTGAAAAGGCGGTCGAGGACTTGAAGAGGGAGAAAGAATCTGTTGAGAGGGATTCGGAGGAGTTGAAAAGGGTTATTGAGACTTTGAAGATTGAGATTGAGGGATTTGCGAGGGAGAGGGCCGAGGTTGAGAGGGAGAAAAGTGACCTTGAAGTGAAGATTGTTGAATCGGAGAAAGAAGTGAGGGAATTGAGTGAGACTGTCATGAATCTGCGGATGGAGGATGAGGTTCTAAACTCTAAAGTTTTGGAATTGGAGAAGAGGATTGGTGAGGCTGTGGATAAGGAAAAGGAGATGGCGATGGAGATTAATTTCTTGGCGGAAGAAACGAGGGAGAAAGAACGAAATATTGAGAAGTTGAAAGAAGAAAGGGATTCTTTCCAGAGGATTTTGGATATGACTAGCAAGGAATCAGAGTTTAGGCAGCAAAGAATTGAGGAATTGATTCGAGAGAAAAATGTGATGGAGGAATTGAAGCTTAGCCAAGAAAGTGAGATTGTTGAGCTGAATACAGAGGTTGATAGATTAAAGAATGTTGTATCTACATTGCGAGATTCTTGTAGAAATGAAGAAAATAACAAGCAGTTAATCTCTGAAGTTAGTCTATATAAGGATGCTTTTGATCGAGTTAGGCCTGAGAGGGATGAGTTGCAAAAGGGTTTTGAGGAGGAGAACAAGAAAGTGAAAAACATGGAGGTATTGATTTTGGAGAAGGAAAAGAAGATTAAAGAAACTGCGGAAGAGTTAGGGCGGATGAGGAGTGAGCAAGAGAATCTGATCGAGAAAAATAAGGCAATAGAGAACCATTTGGAAGTTTTGGTAAAGGAAAAAGATTTGGTGCAGAAAAACCTTGTTGAGGCGCAACGAGGAGTTGATGATCTGAAGGCTAAAATGGAATCAGCGGGGATTAATTCAGAGCTGGCATTGAGCATGGTGAAGAACACTGCAGCACTCGTGTGTAACTCTCAAGGCGATGGGGATGGTAAGAAAGATGAGGTTATCCATGGGCAGAAGGTAGAGAATGAAATTCAACCATATGCGATGGAGTTGGATGCCATCAAGAGTGCTTTCAGAAGCAAGGAGAAGATGGTGGAAGATATGAAGAAACAGCTTGGGTTTCTGCAGAACTCTGTAGCCGAAGCACATAAGCAGAAGAGTTTCTGGACTCTGGTTTCTTCTGCAACTACAATTTTTGCTGCAGCATCTGTTGCTTATGTTGCTAGAGGACGCTGAGCGGTTAAGTTTTGATCTTTTATAATTGAGAAAAGTTGCTTTTGCTTCTAAGATCAACTAATCAAGTTCCAGTTGAAGAAAAAAACCAATGCCATTTTGGTACTTGCTTATGATTTTAGACAATAATGTCTCTTTTAAGCTGCTGAAATACCATCTCAGCAAATATGTTTTGACTACATTTTGGGTGATATGAAACAATCTCTTATATGCTAGCATCTGTTCTTCCTATTGTTTTTTTCGCTTTTGAGGTTAGTTTACTGATTATTCTTCACAGCTCTGGTGCCCGACTGTTTGAAAAATATTCAGAAAAATAGGAGTGAAAAATGCAGCTAGAACTTTGTCCTTTTTCCAATGAAGTGTGTCATCATGTGGATCATCATGAAAGAGAGGCTGCAATACCACGAATGGGGTTGTTAATCCATGTTTCAATGTTGTAAGTGTTTAGATATCCTTCTTGATGCCTTGTTTGGATCAGTCTCTGATATAATGCTCCTACAATAGGTCGTTATCAATGGAAGTAAAGAGATGTTGGCTAAGGCATTTATGTTGACATTGTCTTACTACACAATCAGCTGGGATTGTTGTGATAAAACTTCAATTTGGGGGAAAAAAAAGCTTCAGTTTTGTCTTGTGCTGATGTGTATTGTCTTTATGGAGTTGGAGGAACAATCTCTGTCGCACAAGAGCCTAAGGCTTGTGTGGTTCAAATCCTTCATCTTGGTTTCTACGTTATCCATCTTGAAGGCCATTGTGATATGGGGTTTATCTGCATGTTAGTGATTGATTTCATTAAAACAGAGGAAGGGATTGTTTCATTGATACTACATGAATAATCTGTTGATTTCACTTAAAATGGAGAAGGTGAAATGGATAGTATCATTGTCCCAAAGGTGTGGACCTTTCACCATAAAGAGTATTTTAGTTATTTTACATCATGACAAGTGAAATGATAAACTTACCCATGGTTCATAAATGGGTACCATATATGTCATTTGAAATGCAAGAATGAGTTGGGATGCCCTAGAAGATCAAGAAATGATTGGATTGGTAGACTACGAGGGTGGAAGCATTCTAACGCATGAGAAACATGCAATAAGCCAAATATTATTTTTATTTTAAAATTTAAAAAAGTTAAAATAAGAAATTGAGAAGTGTGAAAACAAATGAGGCAATGTTTTGAATTTTTTTTTAGATATTTTTTTTTTTTGCCAAACAAATTTCATTTAAAAAAAAAAATTAACTAATCATTTGCCAATCATGAAGAAAAAATGCAAAAAGCAAAACAATTTTGACAAAAAATCCAAAAATAAAACAACGTATCTTGTAAAATTTTATAACAAAGTCTTCAATTTTACCTACCCAGGGCTTGTTATGGTCGGCTTATTTAATTGAGATTTGCTATCCAGCTGCTACACCGCATTCCACACCTGTTATATATATATATATATAAATATATATATATATATATATTTTTTGTCAAACTAATTAATTCTTCTACTCATTATCTCAAATTACATACTTGTTAAAAAAAATCAAAAATAAAAGTAGGTATAGGAATGTCGAGTAGAATTTTTCTATTTAATCAAAAGCCTAAATAATTCCCCTAGTATGTCTGCCATTAGAAGTTTAAGACATACAGGAAATGCTACACTGCAGGTCTTTGCTGCATTGACAAAACATTCAAGGAATAACTACGGGGAAACAAATTAAGTAGAATATTGTTAACGTTCATTAGCATTCTATTTACAATTACAGGTACACTGCCAAACATGAACACAACATAGAAAACTTCCCTACACTGAAAAATAAGGGGAAAAAGGGAAAAGCAAAGAAGCAAATGCTTCATATCAAAGCTAGAACATATGTACGATGATACAGGATCACAAACCATGGACATTTTAAAGGAAAACGTTTCAATTACCCAGAAAATAACACAAGCAAGGCACCGATCCCAATTGATCGGCCACCAAATGTACCCCATCACTCGTCTTCCATCCATCCCAGCATTGCTGGAAGGCAGAATGGGTAATCTTAAACTTGGTATCTGCTAAACTAAGTCAGGTGGCTCCAGCCGCCACAGAAATATCATCAAACCAAAACTGTAGTTTTCCGGACAGAAGGACATGCACCACTAAAACATCTTGATCCAGCTACATGCTGAACCATACCTTTTGCACCCAACAATCAGGCCTGGCCCTCCTTATACCAGGAAGACAAACCAAACCCCAACGAAGCAGAATACCAGTGACGCCATGAAAATTGAAAGTGGTATTACTAACAGATTTATTTACCACACACAACCTCTTAAATACCCCAACAGGAATGTCAAGCATTTGTTACGCATGGCTGCCTACAGGCAAAAGTTCAGTCTATCAACAGTTGGAATCCACAAAGGCACTTATCTCATCCATGACAGTATAGAAGTGGTTATTATTAGGCAACAAGTAAAAGCCGATGGTTGCCTTCTCCAGATATAGAAGTTTCACCTTTTGGCCAGCCTTCTCAAGCCCCTTGACATATGCCAACTGCCAGTCCTGAATAAGGTCCAAACCAGCCACCACAACAAGGCTCTTTGGGAACTTAATTCCTTCAAGGATTTTACCCTTTGGACCAAATGGGTTACATGCTGGATGGTCTCTATCTTCCCCTTCAGGTAGAAAAGCTCTCCAATACCAATCACGGTCTCGAATGGTGACGAAGTATTTCCCATCAAATCGCTTCTCAGATTCAGTTCTTTCTTCCCCACCAAACATTGGGTTGAGCAGTATATTACCCAAAACTTCAATGTTTGACTCTACTGCTTGTAAAGCAACATGATGTACAATGTTACCTCCGGAACTGTCCCCAGCCAAGTATATATGAACCTTTGAGTCCTTACTTTGAAGCCATGTCCTTGAATTAACCCAGTTAAGAGCAGCCCATCCATCATCATAGGCACATGGATACCTGTTCTCGGGTGCACGGCGATAGTTGACAGAGACCACAACAGCCTTACAAATGCCCACTAGTCGGCGACATAGAGTGTCATATATGGTACTGTTTGCAGAGGAGTGAGCAAAGCTTCCACCATGAAAAAAGATTATGACTGGGACAACCTCAGCAGTCACGGGCTTCTCAAGATCAGTAATGTTTATCTGAGGTTCTTCCCCATGGGCTGGCCGATAGATCCGGCTAAGAAGGCTAGTACTTCTGTTAATAAATACATCAAACGAGAAAACCCCATCAACCGGTGTTGCATTAGCTGGTACTTTCCTATCAAGGAACTCTGCTAAGTGCCGGTTGAAAGTGCCATCAGGGCGGCGAAGAAGATTGTAAGCCAACTTGAAATTGGAGATGAGGACCCATGTATTCAGAGGTACAACCATCTTTACAAAAACAAAGACGTTGAAAAAGAAAGAAATAAAAATGAGAAAACATCACAATTCAGCATAATAGGTTAACATGACAAAATAGTAAATATACCTAGCGGAAATAAATCACAGTCAATTTAATCATAAAATAGAGGACCATTTTGCCATGATTGGAAGTATTATGTTCACTAGACTTTCTGTCCTTTTTTAAAAAAATCAGGAAACAACATGCAACTGATTGGGAAATAAAAAATAACAGCCGCAACATAACCCTACCCCACAAATGAGCAAGAAACCATTTCGACACAATCTTCAAACCAAAATCATATTCTCCAAAAAATCAGCTGATATTCGACCATCCAGTGCAGAAACATAATCTCAACGCTCACAAACAAGCAAGAAACCACCTTCCTTCACAGCATGATCTTCACATCCAATCGAAAAACCCAAAAACTCCAAAAACAAAACTGAATTAACAATACAAAAGTTCTACTTGTTAAAAATAAAATAACAAACCCAACCCAAGACAACCAAGTAATGAAGACATAACTCAATCAGAGCACAACAAATATCCTATGAAAAGTTTCAGGGGGCAAAACCACAGAGAAGAAAAAACGCCTCTCCCACTACCATACCAAAATAAGGGGGAAATCCAACTTTAAAGAACAAAAGCACCACCCAGAAACCAAAGTACGAAGCATCAATGAACTAAAAGAAACTGCCCCAAACCCAAACGAAACTAGTCCAACAAAAAGATAAGAAAACAGAAATCAACTTTCGAAAAGAAAAATCACTATTCAAGAGAGCAATGCCCAAGGAAACCCAAAAGGCGAAATGAACCCATCAAAAGCTTCCATATTTGAACCCATAATCATCAAGAACTCTCACAAAACAAGAGATATGCAGTCCGGATATTGAACAAATCAAGTATAAATCCAGATAATACCTTGGACTCATTGCGGTTGACTTCATTACTCCCGGCCATCAAAACTGGTCCTTCAAAGAAAAGGTTCAACAGAAAAACCTCAAATAAACACCCCAATTACAGATCCTTCCTGAGAACCATAAAACACCCACTTCGCGAGCCCTCATATATTGAAAACCAAACAGGCACTTAATCTTACTTCTAGTATCTCTTTCTCTCAATAAGATCACTTGTTTAACACATCATTCCAAAGCAAACTGCCCCTAATCTCTGTCCTTTTCCCCCTCGGAAGATAATGTTAAATCTCAGTGCAATAAAACAGACATGAAGAGGGCAAGAGAGAGAATGAGAAAGGGGAGGTGAATGATAAGAACAGAAGCGTACCGCGCACGTTAGAAAACATGTAAAGACAAATGCTAAAGTACGACTGGGGTCAATGCGGACGAGAGAGACGACAAAGCGAGCGGATGAAAGGGAACTGTAGAGTGCGACTTACCCATCTAAAC
This sequence comes from Juglans regia, assembly GCF_001411555.2. Classification (NCBI taxonomy): domain Eukaryota; kingdom Viridiplantae; phylum Streptophyta; class Magnoliopsida; order Fagales; family Juglandaceae; genus Juglans; species Juglans regia. The sequence goes on from NC_049908.1 coordinate 29,410,318, forward strand.
TATAATTATTATTTGAAAAACAAAATCGTTTTCTGGTTTTTTGTTTATTTAGTACTTATGAGGTAAATAAAAATTAAAAAAGAAATAATCAGTTTCTATAAGGAAATGGATTATCATAATTCTTTAACCCTTTTTTTAATAATAAATGGGATAAAATTTAAATAAGAGAGGAATAAATATATTAAATAAACTCTATAATATTTATTAAATAATTAATATTAATCGAAAAACTCACATGAGACTTTGTATTTTTATCTTTCTATTTTAAACCTTAAAAAGTCTCGTTTGGATGAGATGAGTTGAGATTAAAGTAAAAAATTGAATAAAATATTATTAAAATATATTTTTTTAATATTATTTTTGTTTTAAAATTAAAAAAATTGAATTGTTTTATTTTATTTTATGTGAAAATTTAAAAAAATTGTAATAATTAGATGAGGTGAGTTGTGAAAACAAAAGAGATGATTTCAAATCAAAACAAAAAATGAGAAAAAATGATTAATCACTCATGCAATATAATTCACAAAATGTTATTATTTCACTAAAATCATTTAAGTAAGTATTAGTTTTAATAATATGATATTATGAGACAAGACAAGAGTATTAAGTTTCTTGAATTTAAGATGGAAAATATTACATAACATAAACAAATATGACCGAAAGTATACCGAATGTTTATTTATTTATTTTCTACCTTATAAATTTTAAATAAGAGCACCTACTTAAAAGTATATAGTCTTTACTCACAAAAGTAATGTTATATGTCAACTTTGCATATTATCTTTAAAAAAAAATGATTTCTTTATGTGTATTCCAAGTTTCTCCTAATTTTTTAAGGCTGCGCTTAGATGTTGGACTGAGTTGAGTTAAGTTAAGATGATAAAATATTATCAGAATATTATTTTTTAATATTATTATTATTTTGAGATTTTAAAAAATTGAATTATTTATTATATTTTATGTTGAAATTTAAAAAAATTATAATGATGAGTTGAGATGAGTTTGATAACCAAATGAAGCCTTATCTTATGTAAAACTTGAAGACTCTATAATCATTAAGTAATGTTAGATACAATCTGTAAAATCTGTATATTCTCTTAAAAAAATGTAAGATTTATTATTTAAAAAATAATTTTTTTATATAAATTTTAAATTTAACAACTTTTTTCAAATAGAATGCACGAAATTTTGACACTCTAATCTTACAAATATCAAATTTTTATATTCATTTTCCAACTCATAAAGACATAAACATGGGGATTCCGTACTTCCGGCAGACGACGGAGCACGTGACAAAAGGATTTCGTAGGGGCTTCAGCTGTAGCTATGCTGAATGACTTTTGTACCCTTTTTGGCAGCTTTAATAGACGAAAGTACCTTTGAAAGGGAGAGGCAGTTTTGTCTAACTTTGGGAAGGGGTTGGGGGGGTACTTGGGGGCTTTAACTAAGCTATTTGTTTGGTCCTGATCTGTTCCATCACCTACCGATTTCTTTTTCATTCCGTGTTTCTGATTGTATTGTTTAACAAATCAGAAGGGAATAAAGCACTTCCACACAACTTGGTAGTTGGTAATGCCTTTTTTTTTTTTTTTTTAGTGAACAAAAAAGAAAAAACTTTGTTTCCTTTTTTATTCTTGTTGTAATTATTACCGTTTAAGGTGATGCATTATGGATTAAGATTATCAGTTTAATTTTAAATTGATTCTAATATTTAAATATTTAATTTTTAAATTATTAAATTCACTTTAACTTAAAACTTTTTTACACGTTAGAGTCATAATTTTTTTTAATTTAATATTTTTTTACATGCAGAACCCACAACCTTTTTTAACTTTTAAAAAATACATCTAAATTTATCTTAAATAGACTTCACAAAACTCATTTCACCATTTCAACTTATTACTATTTATAAAGAACTCGACTCATTTCAACTCAACTCAACATCTAAACAGAGTTTTATTGTTTTTGACATAGATATTTTTAATAATATTAAATACTTATAATTTTGGTAAAACTCACTTTATATATTCATCTCTGTAATACTTTAAGGCATAGACTTTAAACAATAACTTTAGATCCAGGAGTTGTTTGGGAACCATCAAATTTCATCTCTTTCTCAAAAGATCTCATAATTTCTTTTCTAAATATCAGTCAAATTTTAAAATAAAATTATATTCTAATAAAATTTTAGTTGTATTCTTATTCAACTTTTCTCTCACATTTTTCAAAAGATAATAAAATATTTTAACTCAAATCATTTGACTATTATTCATAAATTTATCATCTTATCTCACTCTCCAACGAAGTCAATCACTTTAATGTCTCGTTTGTTTTTACAATTTCTCTTAACTCAGTTCATCTCATCTCATCTAATCATTACAAATTTATCAAATTCTTATATAAAATAAAATAAATAATTTAATTTTTGTAAATCTAAAAAAATTATATTAAAAAAATATATTTTAATAATATTTTATTTAATTTTTAACTTTAATATTCTTTCATCTTATTTTATTTCATCTTATCTATGAAATTGTATTGAAACTTCAGATTTTAATGTCTATAGAGCCAAGACAACTTTTTACGAAAAATCTTGCCGTGCCTTCTCACACACGCATTCTTAAGGCTCCAAATGATCGATTTGACCTTAGTATTATTTTTTAGGTCTTAAAAAAAATATGAATGCGCATGAAGAGTATTAGATCATTCTCGACCTTATAAAGTTGAGATTAGATGGTGAGTTGAGACAGACCTTAGATCATTCTGGATCTTATTAGATCATTTTTGGATCTTATCAAATTGAATAATAGATGAGATAAGATGAGATAAAATAATTTTAGATTAAAGTTAAAAATTAAATAAAATATTATCAGAATATTATTTTTTAATATTATCATTATTTTATAATTTAAAGAAGTTGATTTATTTATTATATTTTGTATAAAAAATTTAAAAACTTATAATAATTAGATGAAATGAGATAAAATACTTTTACTATCCAAACGGGTCTAAAATTTCAAATTAGAGTGTCAAAGTATCGAAATCGATACCATATTTCATCATATGATCAAGGTGTAATTTTGTTTTTCTTACTTTTTATATTATGATAAAAAAAAACATTTAGAAAAAACATACTATTAAAACACATTCACCTAATTGTCCTATTTAAACATTGGATGCTATTTATCTGTTGAGTTTTGTTTGTCTCACATAATTCCTTTTTTGTTAATTTTGAGGTAAAGTTCATTTTTGCACCCATTAATTTGCTTTTGGCATGCAACTTTAAGAGAAGTTCTACAAGAGTCCTATAAAAAAATTAAAATAATAATAATAAAAAGAAAAAGAAAAAAGAGAAGTCCTACAAGAAGGGTGGCTCTTCACAAAGCTCATGAGATGTCTTCTGTTTTCCTTTCTTTTTAATGGAAATGACACTTTACTTTATCAGTGCCAAGTGGTGTGGCTGTGGACCTGTGGCTTTTTTTTTTTTTTTGGGAAGTTGCTAGTGATATATTAGAACATAAAGCAGTTCAATACATAGATGGAGAACTACATGATTAACAAGATAAAGGCGGATCTTTTCCACTGTGGCATTGTAATAAGGATGTCGAAATTTGGATAAGAGGGATATTGCTAAAAGCTTGCGTTGTCGCTGCCCAATGCGTTAGGTTGTACGCGTATCGATTTTTTGATCGATAAATTTTCTCACTGTCCATTCTTTGAATGAATTTAGATGATGTCTGATGTCATTTATAATGATACTCTCACACCAAAACGGTGAAAAAGAGATAAAAGATGCGCATGCTCTCTTCATCTCTCTTGATATTAGGTGTATTAGGGTATTCTAAGCTATTCTGTGAATAATAGAAAAAAAATAATAAAAAAATAATGATAGAATATTGAATAATAATGAATAGTAATGAAAAGTAAGTAAAAAGTAATAATAAAATGATGAATAGTAGTGAAGTATTCTGAAAATATTCTCAATAACCAAACTAGTCCTAAAACTAAGCAATATTTTTTAAAAAAACTAGTCAGCTATCAAACATCTGCAAATATCTAATGCGACATGGCATTGTATGCACATTTTGGAGAAAGAGCAAAAAATGCAAAATGCATCACTCATGGGAACACTAATCCCTTATATTTGCAAGTCTTTTTTTATTATTGACAATATCAATTATACTACTAATATGGATGTCCATCACATCAGCTTAAATAAAAAAAAAATTATAAACTCATTTTTTTAATATAATTAATCTTACCGTAAGTGGTGTATTACACTAGCTTGTACACAACATAACTCCTCACACAATACTAACCGAAGCAAAATGATATTCTAATCACCATTCTTCTCAACATTTAATTAAATGATATCAAATAATTGTTTGATAAACATAAAAAAATTTCCAATCATTTAATATCGCCATATCGGGTAATGTTATTTCAATGTCTTTACAGTACATATCATCTATATTGCATAATTTAATTTGTAAAATTTAAAATTCAGTTTTTAAATTAAATTATGTCACATAAATAATGTATGATGTAAAGACTTTAGAATAGAATTGTTCATTAATAGTAGATCATGAGATTATAAAAAATAATATAAATAAAAAAGATTATGAACAGTTTTATTCATTGAATCGACAAAACATTTCAATTTCTCAGATTGTGTTACTTTTGATACTAAGGCTCTGTTTGGAGCTTGAATGAAGCCTTAGTTGAGCTCATTTAAGGATCCAAACGAAGCCTTAACTCAACCCAAAACATCTTTACACTGAGATCTACAATTTTTTTTAACTCAACACTTCTTTATATGGGAGACCCACAATCTTTTTCAAATTTCCATAAATATATCTAAACTCATATGAATATCAAAACACATTTAAACTCAGCTTAAGTTGGCTCCACAAAACTCACTCTAGTTACTATTTCAACACATTACTATTCATAAAAAAATTTAACCCATCTCAACTCAACCCAATATCTAAACGGGCCTAAAAGTCATATTGCAATAATTTGGAACAAATTACCTTTATTTTTTAGTTAAAATTAACGAGTTTTACAAGTAAAACTAATTAATATGAATATTCTGTAAGATTTTATTTAAGAGTATAACATTGAATAGAATAAATTATCACATCTACAAGGTATCTAAATAAAACCTACAATGGTGAAATTAAAATATATATATGATTAAGCATGTGGAATTAACTTGTATTAATGCATATTAGAGATTAGTCTTGCTTTTTAATTAATAATAACCTCGATAAACTTTTTATATAAGATGGAGAAAGATGCACACGATATGTGACTTCTACAATATTAAATATCGATGGTGGATAATATGGATATCTTTCTTAGATATTATGATATTTGCATGTTGTCTCTATCTTTTATTATTTTAAAAAAATTTGGAATGTAAAACTATAGAGAGTACACATAATTTATATAATAACACTGTTTATTAACAAGGTGATACCATTTGTTGAAAATAACTATTTGCTACATAATTCCAAGTAAAAACACATAGGTGAGTTTGGATGTTGAAGTAAGTTGAGTTGAGTTGAGTTGAGATAATAAATATTGTTAGAATATTATTTTTTAATATTATTATTATTTTGAGATTTGAAAAAGTTGAATTGTTTATTATATTTTATGTTGAGATATGAAAAAATTATAATGATGAGTTGAGAGTAATTGATGATCCAAACGAAGCCAAAGCATGAACTTAACTTGTAAGAGATAATTGTTCTAACATACAGGTCCAAAGAGAGACTAAACTTCTTGACCCAAAATCTGACACAACTCGAAGAATAAAAACTAAGAGCATCCAAGACTCTCCTGCAAGGACAGAGAAGGGCCAAAAGTACTGAGATTGAAACATAAATCATGGAAAATCAACTTGAGCTCATTCGAAGAAGTTCCAACCCCAGTTTTACTCTCTCTTCCTGTTCATCACATTGGTGGATCTACCTTACTAGCTAGTTACATCACCCCGACACTTCCAAACTCTTTAACAACAACCTATTAACTTAAAAACTAATTCTAGCATCAATGAAGCCCGTCCTAAAGAAGAACAAAGTATAACTAAGCTACCAATGAAACAAACCCCTAGACACAGATTATTTTATCAAAGGATCCCCCAAAGGACATAGTTTACCAAAACTTCCAACTTAGGGGTGCTACCTACATCTTATGGGCCGGGAAAGCCCCCTTCCTGCCCCTGTGCAAGGGGGGCGGGGGTATCCCGTTTGGATGCTAGGGTTTTAAAAGAGCCCTCGGCCCATAACATTGTAATGGGCCAAACCGACCTAGAACCTATTTCTGGGTCATTTTGTGCCCAAAAATTAACTAAAAAAATACGAATAAATTTTTTTTTACAATAATACAAATTATATAATACTAAGTTGGAACTAATAATCTTAACTAAGATATTACAATAATACAAATTAAGATAAAAACTATTCCAAAAATACAAATTGATCATCAAAAAAATATTACAAGTTGTCACATAATTTAAATAAAAGATGAATAAACTATTAAGTGACAAATTGTAGCAACATTACAATGAAGTGAATTAACACAAGAATATCATTTCAATCGGAGAAGTGACTTTGACTTTTTGACATTAGAATTTGGGTTGGCTATGGTGGTGAAAAAGTCAATGAGCTGTGCTGTGAGATTACAAACAAATTATAATTACAAACAAGAAAAATAAAAAATACAGTACTACTTACGTTTTATTCTGATAATCCCATGCACTTTCTTGTTTATAACATGACTCAAATTATAATAAAGTCGTACTATACTCATATAATAAATAAAGGAAAAGGGTCACATGATATTATTTTACGATTTATTTTAGCTAAAGCAACCAATAAAATGAAAGCAAGGGAAATGCTAATAATAATAATAATAGGATTTTTACTCTTGTCGGATTCCCAAGAGACCAATCATTTTTGTTTGAAACGAAATAGTATTGCAAAATAAGATTCATGCATGAACCATGCCACATGATGTTACTTTCAATGAACATTACTGTAAAAAAGGGCTACGTTCTGGGAGAGCTTTTGGAAGCATTGGCAGGCGTTGGGTCGACAATTACAAGCTAGAAACAGTACTTATTGGATTCTTGTCCAGTATCCATTCCCCCTTCAAACCTATATATAATTAACACACAGAGATCATCACTCTCTCTCATGACCATGCAGCATTTTTCTTATAATTTGTGTTGCATGCATGGATGGACCAACTCTCAATACCTCACTCGCCTCTTTTCCTTTCGCTTTCTTTTCTTTTGGGTTTCTTCGATTTGCAGATTAGTAAGTTGAGTTTGGATGTTGAAGTGAGTTGAGTTGAGTTGAGTTGAGATGATAAAATATTGTTAGAATATTATTTTTTAATATTATTATTATTTTAGGATTTGAAAAAATTGAATTGTTTATTATATTTTGTGTTAGAATTTGAAAAAATTATAATGATGAGTTGAGATAGGTTAATGATCCAAACGAAACCTTAGTCTTTTCCCACGAGCTTCTTTTCCATGGCACACCATCATGGAAAATACAGGCCTGGTCACACAAAGGATGTCTGTGGAAAATAAATCAAGCTATTCCAGCGAGGGTGCAGCTACTATGCCGCCCCCCATCTTCACCGCTGGGTATATTGCCCAACGTAAAAAAGTTTTTTTTTTTTCACTTTTTTTAAACATATTTAAATACATTTAAAAAATAAAAAAATATACCAATACATTTAAAATCATTTTTTTAATCACTAAGTAAAAACAAAAAAAAAAAAAAATTGACCAGCAGTCAAATGGAGTGAGCATAATAGTGTTTTTCTTCCAGCGATATCACCCCTGACGATCTGAAATTCTTTGGTAAAAATGTCTTTTTGCAACGACTTTTTGCCGCCTCGAAAGGTAAGATTTAAAATTTTCAAAATTGGACTTATATTTCTTCTCCCTTATCCCTATATTTTAAATCTTGGACATTAAGCGGATGATTTTAAATTGAGTCAAGTGTTTTAAAATCTTTCAAATATTTTAAAAGTCTAAAATTATATAAATGAGATATTTTTAGTGTTATTAATGCATAAATTTTTAAGTCAGCCTCTTTAATATATGATAGACCGCGTGATTAACATTTTAAGACACGTCAGTTTATGAGTTTATTTTTATAAAAAAATTTTATGACAAAAACACTACTCGTTAATTTTTGAGTGGAATTTTCTTTTTGAAATATATGATAGACCGCGTGATTAACACTTTAAAAAAAAATCATGACATTTTGCACTAATCATGAAACTTTTGGGCGACAATTCTATTTCTTAAAAGGATAGTTTTAACTTTTGTGGAATATAATTATCCAATTTTTGCCAACGAATTTACATTAATTTGAGCTTATCTTTACTAGCCAAACACCTTAAGAAATCAACAACAAAATGCCAAAAAAACTTCTCATTGGCTAAACTATTTCTGTTACCCATTTTTGGATTTCAAGTCTTACCATGAATACTAAAATTCTATTATATACAAATTGGTATGTATATATACAATTTATTTTAAGATATTAGCTATAAAAAAAAATTAAAAAATAAATATTTTTTTTATAGCTAAACATAAATATTTTTTAGGTTAGTTGATGTGATAGATTTTCATATCAAATTTTATTTAATGCGTAAAAAAAAAAAGTAATCTTCATTGATTTCTCGTTTAAAAGAAAAGGGACAAAAAATATCCATATATTTGGTAAGACGAAAAACGATGGGTGTTACTTGTGAAGCACCGACCGACGTCGTTTTAGAATATGTCACACCGACTCCAAAGAGACCGCGAAAAATCGAACACTCCGATTCCTAAAGCTATTCCCGCGAATCTTCAAAGAGTAGATGCCACGCTGGCGATCCGCGTGAGTGCCCTCTCAACGAATCAACTTGTGCTCTCACCGCCTATATAAATCTAATCCCGCCTTCCACACGCTCCAAGTCTCACATCACACAGGGAAAATTTGGCGGAAGTGGTAGGTTTTGGGGGCTTTATTTGCAACACTTTTCGTCGATTCGTGAGATCCATTTGGAGTTCGATTATTCAGCGTAGAGATGAGTTCGACGGGCGGAGGTGGCTCGACCAAGGGTGGGAGGGGCAAGCCGAAGGCCTCGAAGTCGGTGTCTAGGTCGCAGAAGGCTGGACTTCAGTTCCCGGTTGGGAGAATCGCTAGATTTCTCAAGGCTGGCAAGTATGCTGAGCGTGTTGGTGCCGGAGCTCCCGTATACCTCTCGGCCGTGCTCGAATACCTCGCTGCTGAGGTCCGTTTCTTCTTTTTGGTTCTAATTTATTTTGGTTTTGATGGCTGGGCCAAAATATTCTCGTGTATGATTTTAGGGTTTGTTTGAGTTCTGATGTTTTACGTTTGGAATTGGTGTTTGGGATTTTAATTTAGTGATTTTTGTTGGGATTGGATTTTGAAATTAGATAATCAAATGGTTTTTGCTCTCCTTTGTGGACTTATCTTTGTTGGTCGATCTTCTTTTAAACTCAATTGGGTTATCACTTTTGATGTGAGTCTAATTATGGCGTTTGATGTATGTTCAGGTGTTGGAGCTTGCTGGTAACGCGGCGAGAGACAACAAGAAGAACAGAATTGTGCCGAGGCACATCCAACTTGCAGTGAGAAACGATGAGGAGCTGAGCAAGCTTTTGGGCTCTGTTACCATTGCCAATGGAGGTGTACTGCCTAATATCCACCAGACTCTTCTGCCCAAGAAGGTTGGGAAAGGGAAGGGTGAGATTGGATCTGCTTCTCAGGAGTTCTAGGTCTAGCTTAGTTGTTTCACATTTGTAATGTATATCAGCATTGCAATTTCCTCCTTTTGTCATATGAATTTTGATGGTACCTTTTTGTCAATGAAAAGAATTTATCGACTTTTGCAACTGTTCAGACCGTGTCTGTATCTTCACCAATTCACAACCAAATATGATTATAGGTTGACACACTGGATACAAGTATCCATTTGAGAGATTGGTTTTTTGTAGTTGAGAGAGGTTTACTCAATGAAGTTCGTCGTCAGGCGATCTCGTGATTTTTGCTATGCGTTTTCCATCTTTTCCTGGATAGGGCTTTTGAGTTACTGTGCTATATGAGTATGGCGTGCGAGGAAGTTTTTCCCCATCTATCTCACTTGAGTTTCGCACTGGAACTTTGTGAATCCCAACCAATTTTGTACATAGTCAAGCCTCCACCTGAAACATAATGCGAAAAAAAAAACAGCGGTTTGTAACCTAAGTAATTCATTGTAACATTATTAACAACACAATGAAATGATGTTAAAATCAGGCATGAAGTCTGTTGGAAGAAGAACAGCTCTATTCATCACACAGCTGCGTATTATTACTAGTGATCAGACATGGCTTACAAAATAAGACCATTGATAAGTGAGTTGTTCATACTAGTAGTTATGGCCTTGTGGGCCTGTGGCTAACACTTGATTAATTTGACTGTGCCAGAAGTCTCAAATGGAAAACATAACTTGTTTTTGAAAAAGTAATGATATCCTTTGAGGAGGGGAAGTGAGTTATATTGGGTGCGATGGATGGATTTGGTCTTGTTTGGATTTAAAGATGAGTTGAGATGATTTTAAATGAGTAAAATAAAATATTATTATTATTTTAGAATTTGAATAAATTGAATTGTTTATTATATTTTATATGAGAATTTAAAAAAATTATAATGATAAAATTATATGAATTAAGATGAGTTTTGAATCTAAACATGTCGCTTTTGAGAGACTTCTCTCACAAGTATTTCATTTTTGAATATCAGGCCAGTAACAGTATTATCATCTGTTACATGGATCTGCCTTAGAATTTTCAAATTAAATAATCATTTAAAAATCTCATGAACAGACATCATAAATAGATAATTGAAAAAATAATCCAAGAGTCGAAGTCATTGCTAAAACTGCTGAAGAATAATCTTATATTATTTGTATATAAGGTTTTGAACATGTTTATAAAGAATGAACAATCATTTCTTGTTGAATCGGTTTTATGAGATGAGTTAGGTTCATGAATTTTTTCATTGTACCAAAGTCTGCCACAAGACGAATGGGAATCTACACTACTTACCTCATGACAAGGATCAGAAAAAATACTGGTCTGCACGTGAATGAGGGTGTTGAAGAATAATTCCACATTTCCTGTAGATAAAGTCTTGGACATGTTTATAAAGAATGAACAATCCTCTATTATGAAACCGGTTTTATGAGATGAATTAAGTTTATAAATTTCTTCATGATATTAGACCCTGCCACAGGCGAATGAGAGTCCACACTACTTATCTCTTGATAAGGATCAGAAAAAATACTGGTCTGCACGTGAGAAAGGGTGTTGAGGAATAATATCATATTGTCTGTAGGCAAGGTTTTGGGCATGTTTATAAAAAATAAACAATTTTCTCTTGTGGAACTAATTTTATGAGATGAGTTAAGTTCTATGAATTTCTTCAAAAGCAACTCACAATATATTTAAAATTTGATATTTTGATGAGCTTCCATTTTTGACGTAAAGATAAAAATTCATATGAATATATTTTTTAAATTTTCTGGGTGGGATATTAAGTATTAACTGATATTTTCTTTTGTCGTTAAAAAAAAAAAAAAGGAACCAGAGCATGGGGTCCGTTTCTTTAATTATAGAAAATAATCTTAATATTTTTATAAATACATTATTTTTCATATGAATAGATAGACCAATAATTCAATCCATTTCGTTTGTATTGGATTACGTTATATTTCTGGAATGAAATTGCTGAATCCATTGAATAGATCATTTGCTCTGTATACTTATTTTCTGGGTAAATTCCATTTTAGTCAAATGCTATTCACTGTATAATGGGATTCTTTATAAATATGAAGATACATATATATATATATATATATATATATATATAATTAATTTATATTGTTTTTATTTCATGATGTAAATGATATATCCTTTTATTTTTGTTATGAGTGGTTGAGAACGACTACCGCAAACAATGTCTTAAACATGCTGGGTTATGTAATGAATTCACTTCTTTTGAGTTTTATTTGGATGGGAACTGTGGCCTATTATGCTGGTTTGTCATGTCGGCCGCAACTGAGACTCACAACATTCGGTATCATATGCTCGTCTGAGGTTGGTGTCTCGAGGCGACAGGCTTTGGAGCAACTGGATAAGAAGCTGGCCGAGGACGACGACAGGGCAGCACTCTCACTTGCTAAGGATTTGCAAGGCAAGCCTGGGGGGCTTCGATGCTTTGGGGGTGCTAGACAGGTCTGTGAGAGTTAGTTCCTGGTTGTTGTTTTGGATGAATTTTTAGAAATTGCGATGGCAAAGGAAATTTGTAAGTTTCTGCAACGTTAATGTGCTTAGCAGAATCATCTTGATGTAAAATAGAGGAAAATTGTCTTTGCAATCTTGGATGAGTCTAGCTGCAAATTGGCTAAGATGTAGTCTGATTTATGATTCGGAAATAGAATTGTAATTCATTGTTATAGAGTTTTATGTATCTGCATATCGCTAGTAGATAGTTGTTCTCCCTGTTTACTTGTCCAAAGTTGATAAAGATAGGTTCTTCGTCATACAAGGGAGTCAATGATGCAGGTGCCCCAAAGACTTTATTCCTTGGATGAATTGAGGCTGAATGGAATCGAAGCATCGTCTCTTTTGTCACCGGTGGATGCTACACTTGGTTCAATAGAAAGAAACCTGCAACTTGCTGCTGCTCTGGGAGGGCTTGCTGCCTGGAATGTGCTTGGCTTTAACCCACAAGAAGTTCTATATTTTTCTCTGGGGCTGCTGTTTCTATGGACACTGGATTCAGTAATTCCGTTCTCTCTCTCTCTCTCTCCCCCTCCCTCCCTCTACCCAAGACCCTTTTCTGAAACTATGTTCCAAGGACTTGTTTTATTCTGAAATTGTGTGCTTTTGGCTTAGTACCAATATGTTGTGTTATTCTTGGAGGCACTTAAAATTATTTCGTTGGCTGACTCACCCACTCACGTGTTGCTTAAATCACTAACAGTGGAGACAAGGTCGAATTGTCTTTACCATACTAATACTAGAATCTTACAATATTGGTTGTTTCTAGGTCTCTTTTGATGGAGGTGTTGGTAGCTTGGTTCTTGATACAATTGGGCACACATTTAGTCAGAAGTACCACAATAGGGTTGTTCAAGTAAGATACCTCTCTCATTGTGTGGCAGTGCATTGCATTTGCTCATTATGTTTTTATAGGAATAACTATCCAATGACACTATGCTGAGACCATTCTACATTTATTTGGTGATGACATTCATGCTATGTTCTCGTTTCAAAGGCCATAACATGTTCAGGGCTGCTTAGTTCTGTAAGATTATCGTGTTGTATGTTCATTACAGTATTACCTATCTTCTGATAAGTTTTATAACTGTTTGTCATGTCAATATGGACTTCATGTGCAGCATGAAGCTGGCCATTTCTTAATCGCTTACTTAGTAGGCATTCTTCCCAAAGGATACACACTAACTAGTTTGGAAGCTTTGAAGAAGGAAGGATCTCTAAATGTTCAAGCTGGGACTGCTTTTGTGGATTTTGAATTTGTTGAAGAAGTGAGTTTGTTTTCTTTAATCTGATTTTAGTTACATAATTTCTTCTGTTCCTAGTCTATTTTCTGTCTCGCTGCTGTTTTGGGTTCTATTAAGTTAGATACTTATTTTATGGAAGGTCAGGTTTCATTTCAAGTTCCTTCTCAACAAAAGGCACTTGATGATGCCATGGCTCTGCTGCTTTTATCCAGAACTAATTGCTATGAATTGGATCTGACGTTGTAGCAGAGCTCAAAGCTCTTTTGGGTCTTGTCACAAGTCAACTTGAGGGAGTTATTGTCTATTGTCTTTGTTGTCACAGGTTAAACCTGTGGCAACTCTCAGCAGGTCGAGTCTTCTACTCAACTCATTAACTTTGTCGACACAAAGTTATATGATAACATCCAGTCTTTCCATTTCGGCAATTTGATATATAATTTATCATTCATGGGCGTTGATAAGATCTTGTAGCCATCGAGGTAATGGAATTGTGTCCCTTACCCAATTAGTATACCTAAAAGTAACAAGTATGTTGGATACTGTCACGGTATCATTGATCAAACAATAAATAATAGAACTTTACATACAGAGATTGTGGCATTTTTTCTAGAATAAATTCTTTGGGATTGGTCTGATCCATTGACTTAATGCATAGGACCTGGTGATGCTTAGATTTAATCAAGCATGGCTAAACAATAGCAGCTTAACCTTTGATAAGGGAAGTGGTCTATGTAAAAGTGGAATTCAAAAGGTTTCATTGGAGGGGGTTCGGTTAGTTCTAATGAGCAAGCTGAATGCTTCTATATACAAACTTATAACTTGATAGCCGCTATATTCTTAAAAAATATATAAAAAAGAAATCTTTATTACCAATATAAATAGTGTTTTGCCTTCTTGTTACTGAATGTTACCTCCCCTTCCATGTCATGCAGGTTAATGCAGGAAAAGTATCTGCTACAGTATGTCACAGCATTCTTAAAGCTTATATATATATATATATATATATACACATATACATGCCTGTAACCTATTTCATTTAATGTTACTCTTAAAAAATATTTAGTTTTTTTTATTGAAAATAATGAGTTTTATCTCCCTGGAAACAAATACTTTTGTTTTCCAGACACTGAACAGATTCTCATGTATAGCACTGGCGGGTGTGGCGGCTGAGTATCTTTTATATGGAATTGCTGAGGGAGGCCTTGCTGACATTAACAAGGTTTGTACTAGTTCTTACTTATTTGACAAACTAAGCAAATTATACATATTATTAATTGAACTCGATCGTTAATGATTGAACAGTTGGACATGCTACTTAAAAGCTTGGCCTTCACACAGAAGAAAGCGGATTCCCAAGTCAGATGGTCTGTACTGAATACAGTCCTACTTCTGCGGCGCCATGAATTAGCACGAGCTAAGCTTGCAGAGGCCATGTCCATGGGAAAGTCTGTAGGAACTTGCATTGGCGTTATAGAGGAGACCATAGACGATTCAGACATCCAGCTGCAACTGGGTTGAAGTGGAGGCTCAGGAATTCAAGCTCCATTAACATTTTTTTCCTTCTAATTTTCTCTTGGATAGTGAATTTGAAAAGGGTAGAACAAGTGAAAGATTTGTGATACAAGAAGAAGGCAGTAACTCAATGCACTAATTCTTTGAAATTTTTATGTTGTGAAGGACCATGTGTCCAATTATCAACTCAAACTCAAATTTGCATTAATTCATCGTTTCTAAAGGGATGAATATACATTTTCTATCTTAAAAAGGGCACTGAAAAATTTTTGACCCCCTTTTTTGGCTCTTAATTCAATCCGACCCGCTAATTAGGGTTTACTATATATTATATTAAACATTTGTACACTCGCCACATTGTATCTTTTACTATCATCCGAAAAAAATCATTTGCACGAGTTTCATGGATGTGGACGTAAGCACATTGTTGAACGTCTATATAAATTTTGTGTCGTATGTGATTGATTCGAACTTTTTGCTTTATTTTTTTCTTGAAAAAATCTAATCGTAAGCGATTCTGTGTACTAATATGTGCACCCATTCAATATGAATAGCCAGAAAGTAGATTTTATTGAAAACAATGCTAATTATTGTTTCTCAAATGTTTTTTATATTAACCTAATTATCCAACATAATAGAACCTTGTTTACAAAATTATTTTTCGGAAAATCTGGATATAATATAGCCTTGTTTACTAATGAAAGTTTTAAAAATGATGGAATAAAGTTTTGTTGATTATTTTTGAATAAAATATGAGTTTGATAGATGAATAATGACTCTACAACTTTAAAACTTCATTTTGAGTGACTGTAGCTCAAAGTCTAAGCTAAAAGTTTTTAGCTAGTCCAATATAAGTCATTTATACAAAATTTAACTATATTTTAAATTTCACTGATATTTAGCTAGTTTAATACTAGTGATCTTATATATATATAAATATATATATATATATATATTTATACCTCAAACTCACACACATCTGTCGTGGAATTTCTCGGACGTTGTTGATCTTCAAGTACTTCTATATACCTAACATCACCGCCAACGGACAAGTGCATCAAAGTTCAAACTCTCCGTTGAATTTCCAAACTTCCAACCGCGGCATGCATGCATGGTACTGATTGGTACGTTAATCTCATGCACCGTCATAGCCTAGAGTGGCTTTAGTGAGTCGCGAATAATTTTCCTTTTTATTAGCTTCGGCCTCCAACCCTGGCCGACTGCTTAGCCCACCATTTGGTCAGTAGAAAAACTGCGCGCATCTCCTGTAAGTTGTTGATTTTTCCAAGGAACATGAGCATGGGGCATTAGTTTCTTTAACTTTTTATTCTCTAGCTTTTCATGCACTCCTCATGTATTAATTGTAAAGTGATTTGTTTTGAGCATCCAATGACAAAGTAGTATTACAAGCATGTTTAAGTAGTGTCCCAAAACCATCATATATTAAAGGAAAATAGGTATTCAAATTTCAACTAGGCACTTTAACAAACTAGGATATTTAATTTGTAACATCCAAATTTGCTTTTCTCCAAAAACTTTAGGTTAGATTGATGATAAACTAGACTATCTCCTTTGTTTTTGCAAATGAGATGAGATGAGATGAATTGAGATTAAAGTTAAAAATTGAATAAAATTTTTGAGGAAAAGCAAATTAGGATGTTATTTTTGTTTTAGAATTTGAAAAAGTTGAATTATTTATTTTATTTTGTATGAAAATTTGAGAAAACTGTAATGATGAGATGAAATAAGATGAGTTGAGAAGAGTTGTAAAAACAAACGAGGCTTCTTACATCTAAAATAATAAAAATGAATCTTAAATATTTGATTTGAGCTTAGCTCTTTGAACTTTAGAATTCTTATAGTCAAAAGAAAAAAGCCATGTGTACCATTAGATGTTATAAGAGAAAAACTTGGTGTACAAGCTCGCAGTTAATAATATTTGATACAATGAGTTTCTTTGGACATACCTCTTTTCGGGGCGAAATTATTACATTAATAAGGAAAATATGAATACATTTTCTAGGGAATGGGATATCCTATCAATCACCCTTAAAAAAATGACAAAACAATCAAATAAACACGACTCGAAAAATGGTATCAGATAATTAGTCTGGTCCCATAGTTGGCCATCATAAACACGTAAACAAAAGAACAAGAAAAATAATAAAAAGGAAATAAAAGTTAAAGGACTGTATGTATAGAAGGTAGGGGCGTGAAGGGTGGTGGTGTGGCGGTACATGATCAGGACCATATGCACCGTCGATGATGGCACGTATGGCTCATGCATTGATAAAAACGTACGGTAGAAGAGTGAGTCGTAAACTCAATGAGGAGACAGTTGGCCTGGTGGTGCATGCATGGCTGCACTTGGAGAAAATAAGGATAAAAATGCTAGTAAGCCAACCAGCAGCCAACAAGAAGAGAGTGGCTTTAAAAAAAGGGCCAAAATCATTACCATATGGGCGGCATGTAGTTGTTACATGCGCTGCAAATGGCTTTTGACAACCACGCACAGGCGGATGACTTCTTTTGGATGGTGGAAGAGTTCGATGATCAAGAACTGACGCTTCCATTGGCGGTGTGCAAGTGAGATTGTTGAATGGATGAAATACAATGTATCTGGCCTTCAATGGCTCGCGCGGATTAATAAAGAACTTGGAGCAAAAGAAGAGACAAGCGTCAGTGGGAGAGGGAAAGGCTCTCGGTGGGGGTTTCTTTCGAGGGGGAGAGAGGGACGTCAAACAATCTGATATACCCTTCTATTTCTTGGCATTAAAACTGTAACTCCTTGCCCACACCGACGAAGGAAAAAGGAAACAGCTACTTACAGGCGGGTCAATCTATCAGTGGGACAGACTTCAGAAAACCTTGGCAGTTGCGCCTGTTGATCAGCGGTATCCCACCTTACTTGACCCTATCCAAACGCTTGGGCATATACTCAAGTACCAGACGCTTGGGCTTCATGGAGAGGGCGTGGCTTGATATCTCTGCACCGCATGTACGTCAAGAACTGTCCTGGTAGCTCTTCCAAAAGAGCCTGGACCATAGAAATCTGCCCACCTGCACATACCACAACTATGTTATAGTTGAAGTAAAATGGAGTTCAAGCAAAAACAGAACAGCTGCAACAAGATAAAAGTAAAAGGAAACTGCTCATGCCAGTTGATACAAAAGTCAATAGGCCCAAACAGATGATACAAACGTCCACGGACAAATGAAGTAGAACTGACTTTTGGGTTGTAGCCAAGCTGTTTGGTGTTGGTCGGTCAATGTTTAACCCATAAAGAGTTGAAATTTAAAAAAAAAAAAAAAAAAAAGGCAAAATAAAGGACCAAGACAGTGGTGGCAACAGCAGTTCATGCAACATCTCCGTCAAATACAATTTCGGTGTTCAAACCCACCCTTTAATCCTTTCTTCACTCCATCAATGAATAATTATCTAACTAGGCATTGCAATCAACGATGTGGTTTTGTTGCTTTCTCTCTCCCCACAAAAAAGCTCTAAACTGTCTCTAAAAAGCAGAGAACGAAGTCCGTCCCAGCTTCTCCGTCCCCTTTCCCTCCTTCCTTTCTCTTCTCCCTAATCTAGATCTTCTCATTCCATTTTTCCATTGTTTTAAAAATTTCCCCCCTTATCTTCTTCCTCTTTTTGTCTCTAGTTTAAGTCTTGGAGGTTAGTTCTACTGCTGTCCGACCGGTTCCAACCACCACAAGCCCACAATATACAGAATCGATTCCCACCATTTGATCACCCACAGCCACCCCTCAGGTACCAAACAACCACACATACTGCCCCTCGCCAACAAAGACAGGCATCGGCCACCTGCTCTCTTTTTGGCAGTTAACTCTCCTTTACTTGCACCTCAAGTCCCTAAAGTGTTTTCCAGTCCTTTCATTTTGTTTTTACTTCGTTTTCACCTCCATTTTCGGCACCCTGGCACCCTTTTGCTGGAAGTATTTACTCTCAATTCGTTTTTGTCAATCCACTTATGACCACCACGTGCCTTATCTTTGATTTGGCTGCTTGCCGATCTACCATCCACGACCACAAGATCATTATTCTGATTGGTGCATGAGGCCCATGCGTCACCCTCCTCAACAGTTTACTTCCTTTTTCGGAAAACAAACGGTCTTCTTTTTTGCTGGAAGCAAACATTCGTTCTTGCTTATTATTCTGAGAATAGGGAAGATGTGAGCATGGGGACTCTCCCAACACTCCAAAGCAGGTAATTATGTGCACCATTACCACCGTGGCTCTCAGTCACAAGGTCACAATCTCTTAGTTGAATTGCACCAAGAACGACCTTTTATTACAGTTCCCCCCTCCTCAGTTTGGTAAAGAAACAGGCATCTGGACCCAATTTTTAGCTCCATACGTGCACACACCATTATGTACTTACCATGAACATCTCGCATTGGAACAAACTGTACAATGTCACGTGTAGCAACACGATCTGTAGAGCTCTCTAATCGTTGTCCTTTATCAGCATCAAGGACCTGCCACAAAAACTAAGTTAGATGACAGATTAATACATGAGGGGAAGTTCAAGTTCTAGAAAAACAATGCCATACCTCCATTTGTCCAAAATCTGCACTTCCCACTCCCACTATAAGAATTGATAGTGGAAGATCAGATGCCTTCACCAAAGCGTCTTTCGTTTCTTGAAGGTCTGTAAGGACTCCATCCTAGAAAAGGGGACAATTTATTTGATTACCAAGCGAAGGATTGAAGGTGGAAAGAGACATCAAAATGAAGTTAACTATTCTATTTACCGTAATAATGAGCAAAACGAAGTACTTTTTGCTGTTGTATGAAACGGATTGGCTTGCAATTTGAGCAGCTGTTTTAATCACTTGGCCAAACAACGTTGGTCCAGCCAGAGTAACATTATGTAGAGCACTTGCATAAGCAGACATGATGCCTTCAACTCCTTCAACCTATTGAAAATCAGAAGCTAAATGCATTACTTAAGGAGTATGAACATGTAGTTTTCATAAGGATGATACGTATGCTATGCAACAATGACAAATCACTTGATTTCAATGTGAGTCTGGTAACGGTATCACTTTCATTATCTTAACAATTTCACAAGAAAAAAGCACCATCGAGTGTAACACATAATATTATCAAGAGTATTGGGTTATAACTCGATCCATTTGATTTTCATCATTTTCATTTACTTAAAAGTTTTTAGAAGGACTATAAAGACTTTCTAGAACCTATTAATTGCATATCTAAAATTATTGTATATAACAGTTTTGCATGTGTTGTGGTTATCTATACTTGGTGTTTTTTCAACTAATGCTTTTACCAACTTCTTACTTGGTTGACGCTGACTATGACACTCAATTCAAGACCAACATAACTAAAAGTGGTAGAGGAAGAAAAAAATCAAATAAAGCAAAAAAAATAAATATAAAATTTTAAGAGCAAACAGTGATGAGATACACAGGTTGAAACCAAAATAAAAAATAAAAATCAGGGATTAACTACATAATTGCAGGAGGGTAAACAAGATGGCGATAGTTCTCTGGAAAGGCCAGTACGTCAAACCAAAATGTTGCATCAGAGACGAAGCAGCAAAGCAATATTATAAAATGGGCTCCTCTCACCTCAAAGCTACCTGCACTTCCATTCAGGTTGAAGCAATGTGAGATGGTTCCATCAAATGTTTTTCCACCGAAGCCCCATGCAGGAAAGCGCCTATCCGAATCATAAAACTGAATGACCTCCCCAACCTCCATTATAGCCTGAAAAAAATTCAGTTATCAAGCAGATAACAATTTTGCCCATCAACAATAATTTCTTTAAATGCATGCTAACAGAAGGCCCCCTTAACAAACCAGAATAAATAAACTTGTTTTTCTCAAAAGCTCAAGAAAGCAAATTGGATATTGAAAACGAGCCCCTTGATCAAATTGAGTTATAACAGAAATAAAAGAAAGCAATTTAGAAACATGTCTATGGACCAAACTTTATAACAAAAGATATATATGAACCAAATCAAGATAACAGCTAGTTTCCCAGGTCAGTGTTATATGTCGGGAGGTAATTTTGAGCGTCAATATCATAATGAAAATACAATTCATGAACTCATATAGGGTAACTCGATATGGAGGAGAGGAAGGACATGCCAATCTATCCAAAAACCATTGGCAACAATCTTGTATCTTCTGTTCCAAAGAATACACCTATACTACTTTTGGAGTCAAAATAATACCCTGTTGAAAGCACCAGAGGATGCAGACTCACCTTCTGATAAGAATTCAACTGGCCGGAAGGATCAATGTAGTGTAAAGAATCTGGGTTCCGAGGATTTCCATTTGAGGCTGGACAAATTAAAATTGAATTTTCAAAGTATGAATAAGAGTCTTATTCAGGCGAAACATTTACAACCAGAAAAAAGAGAAAAAAAAATCAATCATCACGCGTATACTAAATAGTCCTCAAGAAATTACTTACCTGTAAAGTCAACCGCAACCATAAAGTTGAGCTCAAATCCACAAGAAACATAATCAAGAAAGCTGTATTGTTCCTTCTCACAAAATTGATCCACAAACAGCTCTCCCTTCAAAACCTATATTGATGAATCATTGAACAAATGCATATTCAAATAAAAATAATAAACTGAAATATTTTAAGAAATTCTACAGCAAGTATGAATAAGTACCTTCTTGTGACCCTGATGAGATGTTATAGTAAGATTTGCACCACTTCTACCTTCATGAAGTTTTTCCAGGTCGGCCACTGACTTCTGAAGTTTACTGATGAGGTAAATTTAAGAACAGTATCTTCTTTAGAGCCAGAGGCTAAACTCGGATAACAAGGGAAAGCAAGCAAAAAGGAATCCGCAGACTAACTAAATTCCCACTTACCCAATAAGCGAATGTTTGCCACTGCTGTTGAAATCAAAGCACTCGATAATCAATGGGTTATCCTGCAACAAGTCAAATTTCATGCACCACATGCATCTTCTTAGTCATCCAAACAGCAGAATATCCTATAATATATGTGACCAAATCTTAAGGTGACAAGTTTACCTTACTTCCAAACTGCTGCATACTCAGGCATAGGGGTTTCCATGTTGGATTTAAATTGTCGTTCACCACTTCAGTCTTGCATATTGGAATTGAGCCTCCACTCTCAACAATTCTAGATATTCTTAGAAAAGGGTTCTACAATAAAGTGATGAATTTTGAGGATAAAAGAAACAACGAATATACATGCATACGTAACATAAAGCTTGAAGGTATCTGCTTTGCAAATACATACACTTTTAGAAAATATGTCCTTGTTATCCAAGTAAGAACAATGGAGTATCATCTCAACAACCCTCCTTGAAGCAACTGTCTCCTCTGCATGGATGGTGAGTACCCCTAAGTTCCTCAAACCCACATGCCCAATTTTACTATGAAGATTAAGGGTTAAACTCCGATTTTGTTTGGTAAGTACCTGCCATGGAAGAGGGGGGAAGGATTTGATGTTCAGTAAGATTAAAAATGGCTGCAATTGCAACATTCTTTTCAACTGCATCGATGATAACCTAATATCTTAATATATCACTAAATTAGGGAAGTAGCTCTCACAGTAGTCTTTCAATACAAAAATTCTGAAAATTGATATAATTTTATACTCAATTTGCACCAGCTTAGTGAATAAGCATATGCATTCTCAACGAGCCTGATTGAACCCAAGGCAGCATACCTCTGATAGAACACACGTGGCCTCTCCAAGAAAATCTTGATCCTCCAATTTCAGCGTCTGAAACACAACAGAAAAATGGTTCATACAGATTTTTGAAAAATTATAGATCATACAGTAATAGTTTTACATTATTCATTAATCACAATTGAAGTAGTTGACCCCCCCTCCACACACATAGATGTACAAAATATGTGACCAAATTGAGTAAGCAAACTGCTGCACACCATTCAGTGAGTACTTTCCCACGTCGGTCTTACAAGTTATACAGCTACACGATGTATCTATTGTCCAAATAACTTACGCTGACATAATAGTTGGCATCTAATAGTCGTTAGTTATTGTTCTCGAATTAGTTTTTTTGCCAATTCAATGTGTTTAACCATGTATCAACAAAAATCAACCGAACAGGCTAGTGAAAGTATAATGTCATCTAACCAACACATATTTTCTCAGAAAAACCAGTACCCAGCTCTTAGTCCCCGGTGTAAAAGAGTTTAACTAGCAAATTGCAGTATTCAGCACTTAAAAGGTATTGGAAGAGATACTACAGAAATGCTTAGCATGTACACTTTTTCTTGTATATTGTTGGTACAAATTATAATTGGAAAAACATAACCTACAAAGATTATAACATTAGATACTTGAGGGCAGAAACTATAATGTACCTTCACAGGTATATTGTGATATTTGGTATCAACATCATACACATGAAATCTGGAGCAAAAATAAAGAAGAGAAATGCGAGTGAGTCAAAAGCAGTCAAATCAAAACAGGAGCTCCTGTAAAAAAAAAAAAGAAAAAAAAAGAACTATATCTACAAAACTATAAGCACTTAAAATGAATTTGTACAGCTTACACCAATGGCTGTACAATCTCGAACTGGAATGCAACTGTAACTTTTTCTATCCATGTGGGATTCAAACTATTCAGTATAACCTCAGTGCGGCCTAACTCCTCTAGTTTTCCATCTATTTTCTTCACATATACCACTGCCATGGGATCACTCTGAACAGAACAATATCTATGTTAGCTCAAACAACAGCAAGACAATCCTGATCAAAACATGAATGCATCTCATATGAGCACATAAACAAACTACTGTGTATTGAAAAACTCAAACCTTGAAAGCTATAAACACCTTTTTCCAGAAAGGGTCAACATGAAGTATTAGTTCAGCTCGCTACATGTGTAAATAATACTTATGGTAGATGTAAACCGAATACTACCAGGATAGGAATCCCACGAAAACTACTCTAAACTTGAGAAGAAAGAAAAACACCAGAAACTTGGGGTGTTAGCTCAGTTTCTAGCAATTTTGAGCAAACAAAGATGGTGTCCAGGATTTAGTCATCCAAAGGTTAAGCAGAAGAGATACAGAAGAAGCAAGAAACTCTCCAAATTTGGAATCCATTTCTTGTTTGAGAAAGTCCTAATGGAAGACATATATCCTCCGAATCATTAAACACAAGATACCAATACTGTAGTTTTCTTTCCTCTAGGTCATAATATATCATTAAGAACACCAAAAACAGAACAAACAAAATTATATCACTAAGCACTGTAGTTTTCTTACCCAGGTTTTTCATCAGTGTATAATAATTACCCAAACTAATTAAGACAGTCATCGATCCACATACATAGTAATCCAGCTCATTACAAGAGTATGACTACAAATATCTTGTGTAAACAAAATACTGTCAAAATAGTAACTTAACTTTTTTTTATAGGTAAATAGACATAGCCCAAGTACACAGAACGTATAAAAATAGTAGCTTAACATAACATAAAGTAATGATCATCTCACGTGCCCTTTTAAACCCTGACAAACCACCTTCTCATGCAATCTCCCCTCTGTTTTGGTTGTATCTTGAAGTGAAACTCACACAGTAAAATGTACTTCAACATAATGAACCAAAATTGTGATAGTTTTCTCAAAATTTAGAACTGATTAATTCATAGAATTATGTTAACTCAAGAAATATTATACCACAGTCTTGAATTAATACAAATGTGAAGTGTGGTTTGGATCATAATTTCAAGTCCGTGCTAAGCATAGAAAATATATAGGTGATGAAGGTGGACAATAGAGCTCCTAAACAAAAGATTTGGCAAAGGACAGATGCTAGTATAAACCCTCATAAACATCACTACCAAACATATGGTTATTTTTAGAGAGGAATACCTTCGAAATGATGTCACGATCTCGCAAGTTAAATGCTGATAGGGATAACTGCAGCACAGATTAAAATATACATGAATACATTTTGAAAAAGCAAAACAAATAAGTTAACAGTACAGAAATAAATAAAAAGACAAACTAAAAACAAAAGAGCCATGCATGCAGATAGAATAACAATTCCAGATGTCGAAATCTCCTATAATACAGTTAATTGATCCCCTCCCATGTAAAGTTTTTGTCAGGCAATATACTGTTTTGGAGCTTGCCGTTATTCCACCCATTTCTTTCTAGTAAAGGGGCAACAGAAATGCACAATTTCCATCTGTTGGAGATGAAAGAAATGGCAGGTAACACTTTTCAAGAATATAGGTGGCACTTCAACCTTTGGCACTTAAAAATGAGAATATTCAACTCCTGCACAATACTAAAAGGCGGCATGTTGCTTCATACAACCTCATCAGTCTCCAATTTACTAATATTCCGTTAACATATTTAGCTTGACTAAAAAGTTTGACTGCAGTCTTAAATTTAAGAAGTTGGTTACTATGTGGGGTATCAATTTAGTCAATTGACACTTTTGGCCCGTTTGTTGCTTGGTTTATAGTGTTTAAGAAGAGTATTGAGTTTCAAAACCTTAAATCTCATGACTTTTAACTGTTATTTCCGAAAAAATGAGGGAAGCGAAACAGGGAACGGAACAATAGGTGGTCTATGTCAGTAAGAAAATTAAAACGAAAGCATCTAGTGGTCCTGATACGAATAAGAACGAAATACATTTTTCTATTGAAAAAACAGAATTTGGAATCAATGGCCTCGTCTGACACTCCAAAGTTGAATTGACATCCACAAAATGGAAATCTTACCAAAGTTTACACTTAAGAGGAGAATTTTGCAGTGCAACTTAGGAACTGAGGTGGGCTCATAAATGGATCCATGGTAGCAACTAAACCATACAAAGAACAAGCAGGTATGGCCATAGTTTTGAATCAAGTACAATGTATGGGGAAGATATCCATCCTTTCACAGTAAAAGCAAAACATCATCGTTTATCTAAGCCATAAAACACATGGAACCCCGACCATGCTATCCATTCTCGATTCTGAGAAACTAGTAATAAGCCAAACATTTAAATGACAGACTATCAAAGTCAACATTGCGCTGCATGCCCCGCTTGCTTCATTTATCAGGCGAAACTCATAGCTTGAAAAGCGTTAAGGAGGTAACATTTTAGCACCTTTGAAATACAGACAAACCGATCCTCTACCATGCAATGAAAACGACTTCTTTGATAATTTTACACATATATGTATTGAAAACATAACAATAACTGAATAACACTAACACGAATACAGAATATTTATTATTTTATTATCTACTCTTTCTGGATAACATTTTTTTAATCAAGTTTCTGAATAAGAATAGTATTACAGGGAAAACTTTAATGGAGAAGAAAAAAGTAACCACAATTTAAAAAAAATAATAATAATCGTATTCATATTATTCTTGTTCTCATTGTATTTTACGGGCAATGCCCAACATAATAATCAGGTAAAATGAGAATAGTAAGAACCTAAGCCAATCTGGGATAGAAAATAAATACTGATACGAATTTCAGCCAACGTGGGGATAAACAGAGTCTGAGCCACCGTGGGGTAGATCATAGAGAGCAGCACAGCTCATATAAATTTATATTAAAACTTGAAATAATATTAGTAAAAATTTAACATTTTTCTTTGTACAAATTATATATACAGGCGTTAGAATGGCTGTCACTACCTCGACTTGGGTGAAGAGTTGCTGGAGCCCCCGAGACCTGTAGAAGAACTCAACGGCGTCGTTGTGTCCGCGATTGTTGTTGTTGGTAGCTGTGGTTCTCTGTTGGACCCCACCCACAGCTTGCTTTCCTCCTTGCACATCCGAAAAGCAGTTCCCCATCTCTCCCTCCCCAATTTTTTTTTTTCTTTTCTCTATTTAAAACCCTGGATAAATTATTTACTTATCCTCTAAAAAAATTTCAGAGCTCTTCAAACTCAACCTGTCCTTTGTATCAAAACATACAAAAAGGAAGATTTTTTACGTGTTTGGTCACAACCTATTTCGCAGAAAACGTGTGTTGAGGATTGTGATTGCGGAGGATTGTCTATCTCCGCTCTGCTCTGCTCTATATATTAATGGAGAAAAGCTGTTTTCCTACGAAGACGATGAAATGTTTCCTTCCTTCCTTCCTTCTGTGCAAGAACCTAGTACCTACGAAATCGTAGCATCTTTACGATGTAGCAGTGCTTTCTTGACGAACACAACGCGTGATTTCCTTTTCCCTTTGAGCAATTTCGCGTTAAAACCAACACAGAGGAAAGCTAAAATGTGCATTGACGAACCCGGAAGATGGTTTTCTAATACAGAGAAATTAATTGTTTATTTCTAAAATCAATCAATATTCATTTTCTTCTTTGACCTTTTGTTGAAAACTTGAAAGTAACGTCCAGACTTTTTCGATAAACACTGGAAATAGTTTAATGAAAGGAAATAAACTAAAGCGTTTGGATCGAGACAAGAGGAATTGAAATTAAAATAAAATATTGAATAAAATATTTTTAAAATATTAGTTTTTAAAATTATTATTATTTTAAAAAGCTAAGTTACAACTATTATACCTTTTTATGCAACTATTATATAAAAATTCATTCATTTTTGTTTTGATGTTAATGTGTTTGAATTTAAAAAATATTATTTTATTAAAAATTATAAATTAGTTATACGTTTATTATTTCTCTTTCTATATCAGCCCTCATTTATTTTCAGAATCAACTCATCTCGTTTAATAATTATAATTTTATCAAATTTTAATATAAAATAAAAAAAATAATTCAAATTTTTTAAATTTTAAAATAAAAATAATATTAAAAATATATATTTTAACAATATTTTATTTAATTTTTTAAT
This sequence comes from Juglans regia, assembly GCF_001411555.2. Lineage (NCBI taxonomy): Eukaryota > Viridiplantae > Streptophyta > Magnoliopsida > Fagales > Juglandaceae > Juglans > Juglans regia. The sequence continues at coordinate 29,438,265 of NC_049908.1, forward strand.
TTTAATCTCAACTCATCACATCTCACTCATTTTTACCTAAAAAACAAATTAGACCTTTATAAATAACAATCACATCGATCAACAAATTTAATTTCCAGACTTATATGTCACTAATCAAAAGCCAAAAACAAAAGTCAAATTAATATTTATTAGTTGCTGAATCACCATTCATACGAAGCTATCTTGAGTTTTTTTTTTTTTTTTTCTTAAATAAAAACTTGTAGTACGCTTTCAATTTCCTATATCTCAATCGAATGAACAATTGTGTCAAAAAATTATAAGAAATCTTGATATTTTACGCTTTCACTTTAGTATAAGGGAATGATGTAATTGAATCAGATTACGTGTTGAACGATTGTGTGTAACTCCTTCTTTGAATCAACATCGCTAATCATTGTCAAAGAAAATCAACCAACGGATGCGCTTATTTATTTCCCTTCTGCAAACGTATACTTTAAAAAAATAAAAAAAATAACAGCAAATTGTTATAATTTAATCGAAAAATGGGACCAGACCGACTTGAACCGGTGGAATCAATCTGGTTTGGATTAGTCTGGTCCGAAACCGATTTTCATAAATCCAAAACCAGCTGGTACGGATCCGATTCCAGTTCTATATTTTTTAAGACCGGATTGGTATATTACATTATATATTTTAAATTAACTTTTTTAATATTATGTATAATATTTTTTATATTATATAAAATATATATATAATATATAATAATATAAATTATAATTATATATAAAATAATGTTATTATAATTTATAACATAAAATTTTAATCTTAAACATGAAAATTTATTTGATCATATGCTTTAGACATAAAATATATATATTAATAATGCCTAATAAATTCTCAACATATTCCTTTTAATAAATACATAATATATTAGTAATCATTAGTATACTAATATATATTAGAATATTAATTACATTTTATGCCTTTAATACTAATACTATTAAAACCGGATCAGAACTGATAAAATCGAAGATATCAGTTTAGTCTTAAATTTTATCCAAAATCAAATCAGATTAGACTGATTACACCCCTAAGAGCAATCAACAAGACTCTAATCCTCTCTAATCTCTATGTACCTTCCAAGTCATTAACGTAATGGGCCTTTCATCTTTAATTCAATGTGATAAACGAGTAGAATAGATATTTGAAGAAGGGTTGAATCTTCTTATTTTGAATTTGAATTCTTTCTTTCTTCCCTCCTTCCGAGCAAATGTATATGACGAAGTTAAGAGCACTCGCAAACCAATTTGCACATAAATTCAAGGTTTCTACCTTGCAATTCAGGAGTATATCATGTCATACATACAATGTGCAGTTGGTAGCCCAAGAACATTGACCAATCAAGGAGTAAGTCGAACACTTCCAACGCCAATCGACCAAGTTTGATAGTCCCACATTTTTTATCTGTTTCGAAGCTAATCGCAATTGACAAATAGAGTTCAAGATGAAAAAAAAAAAAGAAAAAAAAAAAGAAATATAAATCAATAAAGATCACTTTAGAGTCTCTGACAAGAGTGAAGCTATCTCAGATTCTCAAACCCCGACAATGGAACAACAAAAATAATTTCCAATTAATTGAAAGAATTACTAAAATGAATTCTGATTTTTTTTCCCCACTGAACACCAAAGAATATTGATGGGTACCAAAATGCCGCTTACACTCAGTTCCGTACAAATTTGGAGCCAAATCTGTTCCCTCATCCATACAATATGCAACTGATACATATGTTCATTTAGTCAGTGGTGTAGGAATGATAGACCAGCAGAAGAGTACCGAGACGAAACTGGCACAGGCACTGCTTCTGGCTGGGCAGCCTGATAATGATGTGTCTTGTCTTTGTGCAGTAAAGCATCAGCAGCATATATGGAGTATAAACTACCCACTCGATCAGTTTCTGTCCTGCGTAAATTGGCACTCTCAATTGGGTGCGTTCCACCAATAGGATAAGAACCTGATGAAGCACCATAATGATAACCATGGTATGGATCCTTTGTATACAGGCCTGAAGAAGTAGCAGATGTTGCAGTTGCAAAAGGTACAGTGGATTATGTTTCACGTCTAGCACCAAGACCATAAGATGGTACTCTCTCTCATTCAAGTAGAGAGAATCAGCATGAACAGTCTCTCTCTGTGTGGAGACAGCATTTATATGTAAAGTCCCGAGGAGTCTCCTCTCTTGGTATAGTTGCCATGTCTCTGTATACAAGACGCTGATGATACCTTTCATAAGATGGCAACTGAAATCTACTAGAATCACCATCCGTATAAGGATCCCTAGCAAGTGTTTCCTTATGATAACGGGGCCACACTTCTCTTACTATTTCATGAACTTTACTGTCACCAACTCTAGCAACTTGAGGAGAGCAGACAGGCAACACAGTTGAATGAACTTCAGCCGGTCGAAAAAGCTTTTCAAGATTCCTAGCCTGAAGGGAAAAATTAGAAAAATTCTGAATGCTAATATTTCAAAAGAAACAATGACCCCAAACTACCAGCGAAAAAAAGTGAATCTTACTTGCTTATCAGTAAGTTCTGTTTTGAATTTGTGCTTTTCATTATAATTTTTCCTTGATTGCCTTCTTAAAAACACCCTCAGGTAGTGGAAGACAATCTTTCTCAATAGTGAACCGCACCTGAAAATTGATAACTCATCAGTATCCAGATCTGCCAAGATAAATGAATAAAATTACAATAATTAGCTACAAAACTCACGCTCCAAGAAAATCTGACCTGAACAGGGAATGCCCCACCGAAAGCCCTTGGCTCAAGTTTCATGCCACCAGAAGAGGCCGCCTTATAAATCCCATAAAGAAGCTTCAAATCAAAATCATAGAGAAAAAGTTTAATCCCAAGTTTGATACCCATCACGACATCCTTTTTACTTGTTGTAACACTCATTACATGATAGCGAAAACAATCTGGCTTGGTCTTTGCATTGCACATGAATATCAAACCGCCGAGTTTTTCTTTATTCTTCTCATCATGTTGGCTCCTCTAAGCACCATCATGTTTTTCGTTGTTCTTTTCACTCTCAGTACCACTGTCTGACATACAATGCCTTCCTTCGTTTCTCTCTTTCTGTTTGTGCTTTTCCAACTCAATGATCTTCTTCCCTTGGTTATTTTCAGGCTAATGGCTCTTCTCTTTATGCCCTTTATCATTGATGTTCTTCTCATTGCCTTCTTCTCTAGAATTCAGCTTTTTAACCTCTCCTCCACCATTGTTGCTTTCTATGTTACTCTATACACGCTTATTATTCTTTCTTTGTTTCCACTGAGCCTGTGGACCACCTTTATCTTTTCTGGAGTTTAAAATTTACTACCAAGAGGCTTCTTTGCTATTTTTGATTCAGCCTTTAATGATTTCGAGGTTTTCTTTTTTGACGACTCTGTTCCAGTAGATGCCTCTGTTTCCTTCTTTTTATAATCTGGTTTCATAGGTGCCTCGACAGGAGAGTTTGATTCGTTTTTGTTATCTTCTTCTTCCTTCATGTTGGATTCTGGTTCAGTAGGTGCCTCTGCAGGAGTCTATGCTTCCTCGTTTTTTTCCTGTTCCATATTCCACGAACCAAGAGGCTGCCTGATCAAGATGTTTCCCAACAAGCACGTTGCCAATAAAAAGCTTTTTCTTTGTTTTCTGTTAACCAGAAGCAAACCGGATTAAACAATTAGGATAGGATGAAACAAAAACAAGAAAATGAAAATGAGAAAGTCATAAGCGTTTAGTCAACTGGTCATTGTTATCAAGGCTCCATGGACTTGCATCTAATTCTTCAAACATTCTGATTCAATTTGTTAGAAATACTAGATCAAATTACACAGTGGAAGTGATGTTACCTCGTCGTTAAATTGTAGATCTAGTATGGTTGTTCCACGGATTCTTCGTCGTCGTCGTTGTTCATCCGGAATCTCTTGTATTGATAATGGAGTGTGCTACGTGGTAATATATCATAGCAACACTCACATATTTCACAGCTTAGACTAGAGAGAACTAATTGAGAGAGAGAGAGCTTGTTGATCCAAGTGTCACATCCAAAGAGGGGCTATGTAAATAGCCACTCTAGTGTAACTCACTGGCTGAAGCCAGCCATCAAGACTCGTGAAGGGTGCACACTATGGGTGCCCCTTTCTTACACAATTAAATTGGTAAAAAGTAAAAGTTCAAAAACTAGAAAAAAACAAGAATGCATTATGTATTAGTGTAGAGAGAGAGAGATCCCCAGAAGCACCAATTTATGTGGAAGCTCGATAAATTATCAGCCACGTCAATCAAAATAAGGTCAACACAATAAAATAAAATTAAGTTAGCATCTTTACATACTAGCTTCCTCTCATCTGTGAAGGCTTGGGTTCTGCAAATTTATTTATATCAAGAAAAGGGTAAATCAAACTATATCCATCCACATCAATTGTTATCTAAAGCATAATTGTCAGTTGTCATCTTCGTTGTCTCCTCCCACAATTGGGAATTGCCACATAGTGAAAGAGGTGAAGCAAGGGAATTCTAATTTCGAAGGGATCAAGGACTTCCTGGATCAGAGTTCCATAAGAGTCAGAAAGCAGTTGCAAAGTCCAATTTCAATAACAAATGGATTTGAAAAGATGGAAAATTTGCTTGAAACCTGCTCCATTGGTAAATTTATTTTTTATGCAGGAAGAATGCAACGACAAATTGGTCATTGATAATTTGGAAGAATTGACAGGGGTGCCTTTTTGCTGCACCATCATCTGATCTCAAAAATCTATTCGACATCTTTAAAGAAAGTACTAGAAAAGGAAACATAGAATGGGAGGCTTTTTTGCTGAAAAGCTATCCAAGAATTCAAGAACTAGAAAGACATGAAGCACAAAAGAAAGACACCCAGCAAGACAAGTGAGAATCTAAGTAATGCATATGAAACTCTACCGTCGACTATAACTCTAAAACCAAAAGCATTTATGTTTGCTCAGTCAATTTCAATCTCAAAGCAAGCAGCATTTGTACAACTTGACCCATCTATCGATTAAGCCAACTAGGATGATAAATATACCTCATACTAGATCATGACATGCCCTCCTTCAGCTCCATAGTCTGCTTTTACACACACTGTCTTTATATTTACTTAGGCCAACTTCTTCCAAAATGGAGAAAATAAATTAACTTTGATCTAGCCGACACCCACAAGAAAATAACATTTGGGCAATATCACAGCAGCCCTTTCTCTTCACTTCCTTCCTTTTGCTTAATCTTCACAGCTCTGGGTAGTCTGGGTGAGCAATACAACAGTTTGAATACTGGCTAACGTAGCCATTACTTTTTAATGAATTGAATAGCATCTAATGTAGTTCAATATCCCTATCAAAAAACGCAGTTATAAAACACCAGCACACAACTCCAAATATAGTGGGAAAAAAAAAAATATCGAGAAAGGAACAATTTCCATAAATGACAGTAATAAAAAGATAGAAACGCACCGTTTGGTTTATAAAGCCAAATGTTGCGTTTTACATAAACAACCGACACAAGCCTTGCTATATCACACTCTACTGTTCATCACACTCTCCACACACTTCACATAGTTTTTTTTTTTTCACCCCAGCACGTTAAGTGTGCTGGGGCTGCTTCACACGGTAGTGTATGAAACAGATTTTTTCAGAATAATGCTAGAGAGAAGCCATTATAGCAGTGCACACTTTGCACTCACTGCGTGACTTCTTCTAATTGATTATTCCCAACACTCACTTAGGAAGATGTGTGGTTTATATGATACCACATCATGTGTGCAAAATGGATACACTCAATAGTGGCTTCTATCTATATTTATTCTTTTCAATAATATAATCCAGAATCTTCTTCTTCAGGTGCGTATCACTTCCTTAGTTCCTTCAGCTGTCCGATTCATTATTTCCCAACGGTGCCGTTTAGAGTTCATGCTTCCTTCACCTCACAACCCGTAGCCTTCAGTTTCAGACTTAACTTCCCACTTTCTGTCTTGCGTCTTGCCATTTTGCCCCTTTTCACCTAGGGTTCATAACAGCGATGAATCATTTACATCGACAAATCCATGAATAGAACAACGAAAATGCATCTACCTAAAAACTCTACAATGCCAAGCACCGTAAAATCCATTTTATTTTCTATTTTCTACCTTCCCTACCTTTTCCTTCAAACAAACCCAGTTAATTTCCATGCAATTAAAAGGCAAAAAAAAAGAGAAAATAAACAGTTCCAATTAAAACCCTGAGACGGAGAGAGATAGGAAGAGAGTACCTGGCCAAGCAGAGAGAAAGAGAGAGGGCGACTGTAAAGAACGAGAGAAAATGATGAAGAGAACCGTACAATAGATCTGGTAGAGAAGAAGAAGTGTTAATTAATATTATATTATATATGAATTGAATATATTGGCATCCTCTATATCCATATCCATGGCGTCTTTTCTTCTTTTTGAAAAACTAGTTGATTAATTTTCCCTTGTAAAAGAAATCTACTCATCAACAAACTACATTATATATACACCTTTTAGCTACATTATATCACAATGGGAGAATATTCTTACCCTTTCTCTGAATAACAATTGAGCTGTATCGTAGTGATTTGACTCCCAATGCAAATTCAAGTATGATATACTCCTTTTAGCTCTGGTGTACTTGAGACTCCGCGACATAAAGGCTTCATCTCGGGACAACGTGTCACAATTACATTCTTCAAAGATTCTCCAAAGGAATAAGGTCCAGAGCAAAAGTGTGTGAGGTTTGGTAAGTCTACAAGTTCTAAGTGTGCTAATTTGTTGAAAGTAATTGCCACATGTTCTTCACCATCCTCCATTGCTACAATTTCTGTAATCCTTTTGCATTCCATCACAGTCATTTTTTTGAGTTGCACCAGAGTTTTGGCAGTTGTGGATGTTAATAAATTGATCAATCCATCACAATATGATATGTGCAATTCTGTCAAATTTTGAAGAAATACCGAGGATGGCACTATGTTTTTCAATTTTCTGCATCGTGACAGATGAAGAAATTCCAGATTATGAAAAAGTGGGCATGGCTGGGTACTGTCTTCTTTCCACAAATGTGTAAGCATAGGTAGACTTCGGAGATGTAGTTGTCTTAATCGTGGGACTGGATCAACAAGTTCATAAGGGAATATTTCCTCCCGCCAACTAATCCATACTTGAAGTTCCAACAGATTTGGCAGTGGAAGTTGAATGCAAGTCTGGAGTTGGTTCTGTTGACTACTACTGCTGCTCCCAAATTTTGAAGCCCAAATCAGTACTTGTTCACATTGGAACAGTTCTAATTTTTCCAATGAAGGACATTCCAAAATAGTATCCACCCCTTCCAAAATCCACTTGAGTTTTGGCAATCCACAAAGTCTCATTTGAGTTAGTATGGGGAACTCAATATGTCTGGCTGTTCCGTCTTCTCTCGCTACACTTTCTTCCTTCCCTGAACTTGGAGCTATTAAAACTTGTGGTTCTTTACCATTATGCCCCTCCATATTTCTAAATATACTTTCTAATGATCTGCAGTTCCTTATATGTAGACGAGTCAGACGTTGCGATAATATTGTTGTTGTACGAAAATTAGATTGAAAGACGTGCAACAACTTTTCACATCCATCAATCTCCACATCTTGAATATTTTTGGAAAAAGAACTCGCAGCCACTTGATCCTGCCATATAATTTCCAACTTATCCATGTTCTGAATGAGCAACTTCTTCAAGCTCGAAAACGAGAGCTGTAAAATATATTAGAACAGTGGTTAACACATACCCCATCCAACATAAAAGAACCTATAAGAAATATATTTCAGCTCGATCGAGTGGACAGCTTCATTTAAATAATAAAAAAGGAAAACTAAACAACTCATGATGAAGTAAGCTGTATTGAGTATTCATCATGTATTCGGTTTGATATGTTTTGTTTGTTGGTAATAGTTGAACACCTTAATTTAATGTTTCCCGCAACGAGCCGCTAATTGGGTCACCCCTCGTGTATTTAAAACTTTTAAACTTGGGACCTAATCAGTAACTTTTTCTTATAAAAATATGAATTTAAGTTATTTCAAAATTTTAATTAATGCATTAAAAATCATAAAAGTAATTTATTCTATAGAGATTCTAATTTTGTTATTAAATCAGTTGTAATACCTATAATTCTTTCTGCTTTCGTTATTTAATTATTTCTTTATGAACTTGATCATATATAGAATAATAATGAGATTTGAGTATTTCTTTAATAATGATTAATATTGTAATTAAATCTGTATTTTAGAAATACTAATTAATTAAAATTTTCAACTTAAGGAGAGAGATCAAAATGATTTCACAATATATATATTTTTTTATAAGTGATTTCACAATATTAGGATGTAAAACTGTTCTACCTAAATAGGAAATCTTAAGACAGCTAATTAATTTTAGTCTCTCTTACCTCATCCACCAAGAAAATGGGTTGTTTAATGGACATCTCAGACGGCCTATCTTCAACTGTTTCTTCAAAGCTCACAACTCCTGAAGCAAATATCTCCACTTTCTCGCATCCTTCAATCTGAATCTCTTCCAACATGGGCCATTTTGAAACATGCACTCCTTTGTAAAACCACTTGAGTCTCTTTAAATTTTCAAGTCTCAAATTTGTTACTCGAGGGAACTCCAATAATGTCCTTGCTACTGCTCCTGCTCCTCCTCCACCTCCAACAATTTCCTCCAGTACCTCACAATTCTTAATCCAAAGTGTTTTCAATTGCTCTACACATTTGAAAACTGTTTTGGGTTCTTGACCACAGTTCCATACGTGCTTTATTTTGGGAAGACCCTTCATATGCAGTGTTTGCAAGCTAGGGAAGGAAACCTGTCAGATTATGTTATTTGTATCAGTTAAAGACGCCAAATATATATTTCTATGCTTCGATTTTGAAAATATGAAAAATTAAATTGGAGAAAGAATATAAAATAGCACAAATTTGGGAACAATAGTCCCTTCAAAAATTAGTATAGTCTGTCTATAAAATTCTCAACAGAGCTCCCAAGGATAAAAAGACATTATATCATGCCATTGTAAATACTCATTTGTGATGCTATTATAATAGTTGACAAAAATATGCCAAATTCCATATTTACGTAATGAGCTTTTTTATTTGAAAACTATTTTAGAAAAGTTCTATCTTATTTTTTAAAAATCTAACATTTATGACTTAAGATTATGGTGTCTTCAAACTTTCAAACTTTTTTTTTTTTTGACATTTTTTTCAAACTTTCAAACAAAAAAAAAATAAAAAATTCAATATTTTCAAATATCAAAATAAAAATAATATTAAAATAATTTATTCTAATAATAATTTATTTAATTTTTAACTTTTATCTCAATTAATTTCATCTCGTCTCGTTTGTAAAAACAAATGTGAGTGTCATATATATTAGCCTAGAAACTTTGAGCCTAGAATACATGAATTAGAAGCGTCGTTAAAGAAATATTATCTTGATCATTAAGTTAAAAAGAAGGAAAAAAAAAAAATTGTTGTACCCATCATCAAGACCCAAGTCACTTAAACTTTTTCCTTAAAAAATCCACGAGAGAGAGAGAATCTATAGACATAGATTTACATAGAAATTTTGGAAAATTTATTTTCACATCCAAAATGTACTGATAAAGTGTACAGTAGTGCTTTTCATTAAAAAAAAAAAAAAGCATTTGTATGTTTATTGTTTTTTTTTAAATATTCACAAAAATGTTTTAATAAGAAACAAAAAAATATAACACCGATACCTTTTAAGTCCCTATTCTCGCTTGATGTAGCGTTACATATGGCAAGATAAAGAGAGTTTTTAAGTGCACAATTATTTTGAAAAAGATAATAAAGAATTTATACGAAAAAAATTTGATTTTTTAATAAAAAAAATAATATTTACAATCATGAAATGTGTAAGCATTGTACATTACTTTTGAAAAAAGTAAATAAATATAGAATACATATGAAAAATTAATATTCTAATAATAAACCACTCTTTCTTAAAAATAGTGCGCATGCATCTCTAATCCATTACTATATCTAATATCACTCTTTTTAATAATAAATTTTACTATTTTTTAAAATAACTGGACAATAATTGTACCATTAATCCAAAATAAATCAATGAGCAGTTCTATTGCTCTAAATTTTAAGATAGAGAGAGGTTGATCGGACTATTACGGTGTTACCTCATCAACCCCGAAAAGTGTGCCTCCCTGCTCATGTAATTCCTTAGATGACGACGATTCCAAAGTACGCACCCCTTGAAAAAACCACTTGAGTTTTGGCAACCCTTCAAGACTTAGATAAGTTAGGCTAGTGAATAAAATCCTCATTGTTGGATCCGTCCCATCTTCTCTCTGGACAATTTCCTCCAGTACCTCACAATTTCTTATCTCAAGAGACTTCAATTTCGATAGACTTGTAGCCACTGCAGCTACTGGAAACAAACTTTTCAAATTCTCACATCTATCAACACATAAATCAAGTAGATCTGGAAACCTGGAGATTTCTTTACTCCAAACATGCTTTATTTTGGGCAGACGTTTCAGCTGCAGGGTTTTCAAACTAGGGAATGAAAGCTGCAGGATTAAGTCCATCATGTTAGTTAAAAACTCAAGATTTCAGTACTTTGAATTTGAAAATAGGCAAAATTAAACAGGGGAACAAGTGTATTATTAGCTATACTTTTTTATTATTGGAACAACTGTTGAGAATTAAGTTCCAACTAATTTGAAGGATGCACATGTCCTTGACAAAGCTTTTTATGTGTATTTCATATAACTCGAGTAAAAGTTTACTCAAGGAACAGTTTCCAGGACGATAATTCCTAAAAGTTATTTACACTCAATAATTTAAACTTTAAATTTAAACAAAAATATGCCAAATTCCATACATGCACAATGGGTTTTTTTATTTGAAAACTGTTTTAGAAAAGTTCCATCTTATTTTCTCAAATCTAAAATTTATGACTCAAGATTATGGTGTCTTGAATCTCTGGTGTAACATTCTCAAGGCTTTTGAATCTCTGGTGTAAAATTCTATTTGGATTTTGAATTGGATTTATGGTAGGCAAAGAGGGCTTAAAATAAAGAAATAACAAAATAAATTTAAAATTATTATTTTTATAATTTAGCTAAAATGATAGATGATCTAATGTGACTGACTAAAATAATAAAAAAATACATAAAAACTTTAAATAATGAAGAACACGAAAATATTCAAATGCTTAATATGGGTGTATATTATTATTTTTTTTTTATAAACATGATATATAGAATATGGAGAACGGAGTATTTTTTTTTTTAATAATTATTATATTATGATTAAGTATACCATTTAAAGAGATTAATTAACTAAATTCATCAACTTAATTCTGAAACCCGAGAATTGTTTGGAGGTCTTTACTCCATACATACTTTATTTTGGGTAGATTCCCTAGATTCATATGTGTCAAATTAGGAAAGGCAACCTGCATGATTAAGTCACTTGTTTCAATTAAAAAACAAAAAAAAAGCCACTTGTTTCATGCATGTTTAGGTCTTGTCTGAAACTACCTTAATTTATATCATCTAATCATTACAAATTTTTTAAATTTTTAAATAAAATACAATAAACAATCTAATATTTTCAAATCTAAAAAATAATATATATTAAAAAATAATATTTTGACAATATTTTAATCAACTTTTAATTTTCATCTCAATTATTATCATCTCAATTCACTATTAAAAACAAAATGAGTAGTGCTAAATGTTTTTTTTTCCATTCATTTTTTATATCTTTAAATATTTTAAAAGAATCATAGATTTAAAAAATATTTTCTTAATCATTCAATTAAAAAAAAAAATTGTTGAACCCATCATCGACACCCAAGTCCCGACCACTTTAGCTTTTTCCTTAACAAATCCACAAGAGAGAATCTATAGATAGATATACATAGAAATTTCATATGAAAAATGATACTTCCTCATACAAAATGTACTGATAAAGTAGTGTACGGATTAGTGCTTTTTTAAAAAAAATTAATTTGTATGTTTATTATTTAATATTTTTTTAAGAAATTATTCACAAAAAATGTTCTAATAAAAACAACCGAAAAATATACGCACAGATACCCTTTTAAGTCCCTATTCTCGTTTGACGTAGCGTCATCTCATGTGGCAAAATAAAGAGGCTTTGTAAGTATGGTATAATTATTTAAAAAATAAATAAATAAATATGATATAGATATGAAAAAAATTAATTTTTTAATAAAAAAATAATATTTATAATCTAATACGTAAACGTCATGCACTCATTTAAAAAAATTAATAAATATAAAATACATATGAAAATATTAATTTTTTAATAATAAATTTCACTCTTTTAAAAAAAATACACAACATTTTTCCAATTCATAATTATATCTAATATTACTCTTTTTAATAATAAATCTTATTATTTTTTACAATAACTGTATAATACTTATATAATACAGGATTATACGTATCATTACTTCAAAATAAATGAATTGTGAATGAGCAGTTCTATTTCTCTAAATTTTAAGAGAGAGAGAAAGAGAGAGGCTGATTGGACCAATCGTCGAGAATGAAGTCCCAACCAATTTCGACAATGCTTTTTTTTTTCGTACTTCATATAACACAAGGAAAAATTTCCAGTACCAAAGCATATATACCGTACGATAATTGCATGCGCCTCTATTAGGCTGTGGCAGAATGCAATTATAGATTGGGGGCAGGGGATGCCAATTGGCATCGGGAATGTTTATGATTTATAGTATGGTATATATGCTTTGACACATTTATAAGACTAGTGTCGATGTGTGTGGTAATTACTGTCTGATGTACCTGATAATGTAGAAGTGGCATGTGAAGATCGTGGTTGCCCTCTGCAATGATTTGCCCGCAATCAGTCATAAATGAACTTCTTGTGCTTAAGAAGCTCACGAGCTCTGGAAGGTCCTCTAGCACCAAGGTTTGCAGCTGATGGAACAATACTACATCTCCATCTTCTATTCCGTCTTTTTCTTCTTTCACAACTATCGCTCCCATGCTGTTGCATCTTCTTATTTTCAATTTTTCAAGTAGTGAAAGGCCTCTAACTATGGATGATGAGAAGACAAATCTTAATTTTTCACAATTTTCTAACTTCAAAACTCTCAAGTTTTTAAAGGATGTCGATGGAAGTTCGCCCTGACATATTTCTTCCAATTTAATCATATTACTGAGAATGAATGTCTCCAAGGTAGGAAACACAACAACTGATGTGCTCAAGTTAACGATATACTTAAGCTGAACACCATTATGTATGCGGAGATACTTCATTTGTTGAAATACTTCTGTATCTGTTTCGGGTATGACACTCATAACACCATTCAACCGGCCCTCTAAATGAAGAATTTCCACTCTATTCGATGGCATTTTGTTCCAAAACTCTGATTGAATGCTTGAATTCAACTTGAGTTTTAGTGTTCTTGAGGATTGAACATTGTCAGACCAGTCCCAGACATCTCCTATGCATATTTTGTATCTCACCAACTTTTCGAAATTGAAGTCTTTCGGTAGTTTGCTGACATCTGGAATTTGTATCTCTAAAGTGTTAAGATTTGACAAATGCTTTAGCTCAGCAAGGCTGGCATTTTTTCTTTCATCATTGAGACCTTCAACCTCCCATTGCACAATGCTGTTTCCCATATACAACTCTTCTAATTTGACCAAGCTTGATATGACATTTGGAGGAATCATCTCAAGTTTGTAGCATTTGCTCAAATCTAACATCCGCAAACGAACCAACGACCCTATTTCTCTAGGCAATTTTGAAATTTGAGAGTAAAGAAGACTAAGAACAACTAAATTCTTGAGTTCTCCAATACCAGATATGTCTTCCAACATACAATCATCCAGACATAATGTTTGTAGGTTTCGAAGGACAAGAAGAGACGAAGGAAGTGATGTAAGTCGCATATTTGTCAAATCCAAAACTTTGAGCTTTTCCATTCCTTGAAACAAAGTGTTCGGTATTTGCGAAGAACTTTTAGAAGAAATATGGAAGAATATTAATTCGGGACATTCCAATTCCATTTCATTGGGAAGTTGTTCAAAAATAGAGAACGCCTGGCATCTTTTGAGTGCATCCACATCCGGCCATTCTTTTAGCCCACCACCGTCTCTCATGACAAACATATTACGTTCCTTTGATGCAATTATTATAGCGACATCACGAACAAGATCATGCATACAAAATCCATCAGAACGTTCTAGCAGTAGACAAGAGTCTTTTAGTTTACGAAGTAGTGTATCTTGCGTGTCTCTGGCTTCTTCTAATGTATTAATGCCATGAGATAAACCATAACCATAAGAGTATATCAGCAAGTCGCGATAGAAAAGGAAGTAAGGCAACTGTGCACAAAGCAAAAAGAGGGACTTTAACTCCGGAGATTCAAGATTGTTATAACTCACCTCTATTGGAGAATATATTTTTCCCAACATGCCTGTGATGTTTTCGGGAGCGGGGGTTTTTAGTCGGCGCAGGGTGTCCTTCCATTCACCTAAACTCTTATTTTTTAATGCCTTTGAAACTATTACAAGTGCAATAGGAAGACCCTCACACTTTTTAGCTATCTCAGTTGCAATGCGTCTCGCTGCAGGCTGATCTTTGAAAGAATCACCCGCAATCTTCTCAATTAAGTTAAATGCTTCTGCTTCCTGTAAAATTTCAAGTTTAATATCTTTTCGGGCACCCATTCCACAAATTAATACATCACGATCTCTGGATGTCATTACTACCTTGCATCCTTCGGAAGGAATTCCTATTTCCTGTAAATCAAGTTCCTTCCATATATCATCTAGGATAACAAGTATCTTCTTGTCCTTTGATAGCCTCTGATTCAGCTGACTTGCTCTCCCTTTTTCAGTTTCTTGATCAAAATTTAGACCTAGCGTGTATGCAATCTCTCCTTGAATTCGCCTTACATCTGGGCTGTTTGTCACAAATGCCATAACCACCTCATTGAATAACTTTTCTTCCCTGGCTTGTCTGGCAATTTCTTTCATCAGAGTACTCTTTCCAACTCCAGGCATCCCCCACACCCCGATCTTGTCGATATCAGCATTTCTCAATGCCTCCATAATCTCCTTCACCGCAGTCATTCTCGACTCCATGGCCATGTAATCCTTGTTTCCTGTCATCTCCAATCCTTCTAGAGGAGGATGATGCCCAACGTTTACAAAGTTTTCATTTTTATGATATTCGTCAAGAAGTTGGGCAATATTTTCCACCAACTTCTTTGCTTCCCGACTTAATTGATGTCGATGTTTCAAGTTTAGGCATGCCGCATTAGAGCTCCTGTTACGTGCTTCTTCATCGATTTTGCTAAGTTTCGTGGTGGCCTCATCTACCTTCTCCAACCACAATCTAACAATTACTTCAATTTCCTGGCCGTTTCTTGAAGCAGCAGCAATTGTGTGTTGCACCTTGTCCTGAACAGCCCGCAATGTCTTTTCCTGATTCTTCAGATTCTCCATGACGTTGTTGTAGTGAAATGAATGGCATAGCCATTGTCCAACAGGTGCAAAAGTGTACTCTACTATTTTCCCTGCAATTTGAATAACGATCTCCATTCTTGTTCCAGTGGCTTTTTGAGTGAATGTTGGTAGCAAGCAAGACACCTTCAGGAAGAACAGAGAAATGATGTGGTCACCCAAAGTCGGTGACAGATCCTCCAGGCAGAACGTTGTGTGCTGCGCATTCAAATTTGTGTACACATCAGGAGCTAGTAAGATTATTAAAGCCGTCACTACAATAACTTTTGAAAACCAAATTGGAAATATGACTGGCAGATAATGGTGGAAAAAAAGGAAACCTTTACAACCATTAAATAAAATGAGAGTAACAAAAAATAGAAAGTTTCAAAAAGACGCATGAAAGACGGGAAACCATATTAAGGTCTATTTGGAGAGCGAAACTATTTCAATCTATCTTATTTAATTGTTATAATTTTTTTATATTTTTAAATAAAATATAATACATAATTTATTTTTTTTAATTTTAAAATAAAAATAATAATAATAAAAAATAATATTCTAATAATATTTTATTTAAACTTTCTATCATTTTATGCTATTTCAACTCATTTCTCAAACTAGACCAAAATAAGTTTTGATTTGATTTTTCACTCTCACAAGTCGTTGGTGTCCATCGGTGGCATTGTTGTAGCCCTTGTGGGTGTCATGCTATTTGATAAATAATATTTACTTATCATTCTCATATCTCATATCACACATAATTTTTTTATTTTTTTATTTTTTTTTCTTACCAAATATGTAATGTATAAATGATGTAGAAAAGAATTCAATTAATTTATAAAAAATAAAACCAAATTTAAAATAAAAATAAGTATAGTGTGTGAGATGATTTGATCTTACATAAAGTTTTGCTAGTCATCATCCTCACACGATACTTGTTTTTAATTTTTTTAAATTTTTTCTAATATCTAAAAAAAAGTTCTAATTTTTTCTAATATCTACACACGGAATATCTAATTTTTTCTATAATTTCTCATATATATATTTATTTATATTCACTAAATTGTTATTCGATTGTCTCTCTATATTTTTCTTAACTTTTTATGAAGCAAATATATCGTATTTTTTGGCTGATTTTGTTAGAGGACTATCTTCTAAGACTCCATCACTTTGACCTCAAACATCCAATCATAAATTAACAGAGCTTTACTGTTGGCTCGAGAGAAAAATCAATGCACTTAATCAACGTCCAATCATAAATTAACTACCACACAAACCCAACCTATATCTCAACCCACCTAATCAGATAAAATCACATAGTGTTGTCCCTTACCTTCAACCAGTGATGTTCGGTGCTTGTAGAAAAAGATCCAACGATCCAATCTAAAATAGAGAGCGAGCGCGCAAGAGGGAGTGAGTTCTAAGAATCAGCTGAGAGTGTCAAGAGAGTGAGACGGAGAGAGAGAGCAACGAGAGAGAAACAAGTCTGAGAGTTCTAAAGAGTATGGACAGCTTCGAGCGAGAGAGAAGAGGCAGCCAATCAGGTATCGGTTATAAATTATAATGTGTGGAATGGTTATAATACGTTTTCGATTTAAAGCCAATACAGGTCGGGTTGAAAAAACAGAGAAGGTCGGGTGAGCGATATTAAAAATAGTATTAAAATATACAAATCTTTAACAAATATATAGTTACGTCATAAATGATAATGATAATGTGATAGAATGACCGTTATATTTAATATGTAAAATTTTAAACTCTCTTTAATTTATATTTGTGCTTTTAATTCCTCGAAGGGAATAAATGATTAGGATAAAACTGTGGTATTAAAATTGATTGGTGGTGCACGTTATGAAAGTCGATCAAATTAATAAAGATATATATGCACAAAAAATAAAAAAGGTGATTTGAATTTATAGATGAGTTGATATAGTTTACGAATAATAAAATAAAAGTTAAATTTTTGATAGAAAATATCGGAGAAAAAAACACTTTCAAACATAGTGAAAAAAGTGGACTGAAAAACTGAGTGAGCAAATGATAAAAATGAATAAATACGAGATCTATATAAAAAGAAATTTATTTTTAAATAATAAATTTTATTTTTTTTTTAAATGACAATATGATATTTACGTATTATATAATTATATATAATATTATTCGGACAAAAATAAACGTGTCATGAGACCCACCAGAGCAGTGCGTTCATTTTTGCACATGGAATAATCATGGATCACAACCAATATGGTAAGCCGTACGTCTGCACATATATCTCTTCATAACTCATTATAGAAATTAAAAACTTTGTTAGCGTACAATTATTTAGAAACAAATGCCTACAATTATTTCTTAATCTTTGTTAGCGTATATGTGTTATGTAACTCTCACAATGATTTTGAAAAATCTAAACATAATATAGTCTTGTTTATTAAAGTAAGTTTTAAATTTTTTTAATAAAATATTATTAATTATTTGTGAATAAAATATAGATTTGATGAGTAAATAATGACTATTTTAATGAAGCGTAAGTGTTGAGACCTACCAGAACAGTACTTTCATTTTTATACATGGATCACGACCAACATAAATGAAAATGTAATCCAATAAATTAAAGTAATGTTATATTTGTTAAATTTATTTTATAATAAAAATAATTTTATAAATTAATATAATTATTATTTTTATAAAAAAAATTTATAATTAAAATATTTCTCCTATTGAAAATTCAAGGACTCAGAAACTCGTACGAGAATTTAATTTATTTGAAAGCTAAGAATTACGGAGGAGGCCAATGAAAAGAAGATAACAATAAGTCAATAAGAATTAGGACGTGGCCCCAACCATACTGCATGTGCATGATTCCGCCCATGAGTGAAAAAGTAAATCAAAGATGACAATAGTGCTGTCAGATAAAAAGGATGGATCGATATATAATGAGTAATTCTACGTGTATAATTATGAAATGTATAATTATTACATAATTATTTTAAAAAAATAAAATTTATTATTAAAAAATTAATTTTTTTTATATATTATATTTTATTTATCTGTTTTAAAATGATTATGTAGTAATTATATAATTCATAATTATAAGTATGTATTCTCATATATAATATCGGAAGAAAAAGCAGTCGAATCTCTTTATCTTCATCTGCCTCATGCATGTGCATAGCTATCAAAAAGTAAGACACGTGGAAAAAGAAGCAGTAACTATGACAGATGGTCATAAATGATATTAATGACCCACCAAACTGCGTTTTCATTTATTTTTCACTGTCACACTCCGTACGTGGTTGGGTATCCATCGGTGGGCAGTCTCCTTTGACAGATGAGAACTGCTACACTCACAGAAGATTTCCACCGAAATCTTCTACCGAAAGGTAAATGGTTTTTTTTTTTTTTTTTTGCTTTTTTTTCAATCATTTTTTTAAACACTTTAAATATTTTTAAAAAATATAAAAAAATCATAAATTCATTTAAAAACATTCCTTAATCACTAAGTAAAAATAAAAAAATATAAAATATAATTTCGGTAGAAATTTTCGATAGAAATCTTCGGGAAGAATAGTATTTTCCTTGACAGATTAGCTAAAACATGTGTTTCTATGAAAAAAATTAAAAAAATATATATTTATAATTATAAATTATATAATTATCCTATAATCATTTTAAAAAAATTAAATAAAATATAACTATAATTATCTGAATTATATAACTGTTATGTAATCATAATGTTTATATATTTTACAATTATATATATAATTATTTTTTAAAAATATTGCTAACCTAAATTGAAATTAAAAAAAAACAATTAAAGGGTTAAAATATATCTTTTAAATACTTATAATTTTAGATTTTTAAAAATATGATTATAATCTTTAAAAAATTAAATAATAGTAATTTTTATTTCAAAAAGAAATTTTTAATTGTTTTAAATAAATATAACATTTTTAAAAGTATTTTGACCCTATAGTTATGAAATAATGAATAATTGTATAATTTATACCTTAAGTTATATTATTAAATAATTATTTATTATTTTGTAATTGTATGATCAAAATAATTATGTGATCAAAATATTTTTAAACATGTTATATTTGTTAAAAAAATTAAAAATTATTTTGTAAATTTGAAATAAAAATTATTTAATTTTTTAAAAATTATGGTCATATTTTTAAAAATCTAAAATTATAATTATTTAACAGTTATATCAATATTTTAACCCATTAATAGTTTTTTTTTTAAATTTCAATTACGTTCAATACTATTATAGTTTTATAAAATTTTTTATAAAATATAATAAATAATTAATTTTTATAAAATTTAAAATAAATTAATATTATAATAATATTTTATTAAACTTGGATCAAAATCATGAACGGAATGAAAGGTAATTTTCGCAAAATGCCGACAATTGATCAAATGAGAAAGAAGAATGATTATTTAGCTAATCTGTCAAAGGAGACTTTCCACGGATGGATACCCACTCTCGTACGGACTGTGACAGTAAAAAATAAATGAAAACGCAGTTTTTCAGTTTGGTCGGTCATTAATATCATTTATGACCATCTGTCATAGTTAAGAGTAGTAGTACTACAGCCCCGCTGGAAACTGTGTTTATCTTTATCTTTATCTACGGACCCACCAAACTTAAAAACTGCGTTTTCATTTATTTTTCACTGTCACCGTCCGTACGTGGTGGGTATCCATCTGTGGGCAGTCTCCATTAACAGATGGACGCTGGGAGCTCCCGCTAACATATAAACACATGTGTTTATACGTGTTTTTTTTTTAATATTTTTGTTTTTTACCTTTAAGATTAAGAAATTTTTTTTTTTATTATGTTCTAAATTTATTTTATTTTTTAAAAAAAATTTATATAAAAAATAATTTTAAAAAAATATATGTAAAATAATATTACATCCGAGCAGAGCCCCAACGGAGCTGAAGCGTAACCCTAAGCTGAAACAAGTGTTAATCTTTTGGGACTATTCTGTCACCCCACTCTTACTATTAGAATTACCGCCCAGTGATCTTATTTTTTTTAATATATTTAAATATTTTTAAAAAATAAAAAATATATATAAATACACTTAAAATTACTTTCTTAATTATTAATAAAAAACAAATTTGACCAGCGATCAAATGAAGCGGTTAAAGTGGAGAGACAAAGTAGTTTTATTATTTTCTAGATAATGGAATCACAACTCCTCTCAATTCATCTTAACTCATCATTACAACTTTTTCAAATTTTAACACAAAATATAATAAACAATTCAACTTTTTCAAATCTCAAAATAATAATAATAATAATAAATAATATTCTAACAATATTTTATTATCTCAACTCAACTTAACTCAACTCACTTCAACATCCAAACGCAACCTAAGAGTATTGGTATTGACTTTATTAAAAATTTAACCAGATGAAAAATCTAACCTAATGTAAAATATAATGAATTTCATTAAAAGAGAGTTGTATTTGATTAACCAAAGAGATAAATGTGAAACTTTAAACTACAATAAATGTATATGCTTCTTCAAATTTGAAAGGTTACAGTTCATTTATCAAATCTATTTTTTATTCATTTTGAATATCCAATAATTTTTTTTATTCATGTTTAATCTCTAACGGTCTTGTAATAATAATGTGAGAATCAAATTAAATTATTAATTAATATATGATTAATATAATTATAAAATATAAAAAAACAAATAAAATAGCTAATTCAATGTGGAGTTATGGATAATCAAGTTTTAGATATATAAAAAATATGTACTTTTCATCAAAATTTAAAGATAAATTTGATGAGTCAAATACTAGTGCTCTAAGCGTAATTCAAATTAAAAAAAAATAGTTAATGGGTTAAAATAAATCTTTTAAATAATTATAACTTTACATTTTTTAAAATATGAATATAATTTTTAAAAAAAATAAATAATCATCATTTCTATTTTAGAAAGTACTTTTTAAACTTTTTTTTTTCCAAATAAATATAACATATTTAAAAGTACTTTGACCATATAATTAGCAAATAATAAATAATTTTTTAATAATATAACTTAAGATATAAATTATAAACCAAAAGGTATAAACTATATGTTATATTTCCTACTGCAATCTTGATATGTGCAAAATGATACTTGAAAATATAAAAAGCTAAAGGATTAAAATATAAGATTTCCTCTCATCTTATGTGTTTTTGTTTCTAATCTTTTTAATAAATTAGGTGTCACATCAAGAAGAAAAAATTAATAGTATAAATTAAAAGACATAATAACATTACTCATACAAATAAATAAAATGCTAGTTTGTCCCTAATTTTATCCAAAAATTTGATTGCTTTTTAATTTTAATTTTTTTTAATTTTTATATCAACCTAATTATCCAACATAATATAGCCTTGTTTATAAAAAATATTTTCTGAAAAATATGGACATATAGCCTTGTTTACTAAAGAAATTTTAAACTTTTTTTAATAATACCTTGTTGATTATTTGTGAATAAAATATAGATTTAATGAGTAAATAATGATAAAATTACTGTAGTTCAAAATCTAAATTAAAAATTTTTAACTAATCCAATATAAATCATTTATATAAATTTTAATTAACATTTAACTCCTACAATGCCAATACTCAAGCATCCCATTTTGAAAGTGAACCGAAATTTGAAGTTATTTCTCTACAAGTCTTGGCCATCCAAAATCCAAATTGGGTTACAGCATTAGTATTGGTTTATGTATATATATATATATATAATAACCTCTTTTGTATATCTATTTTATCATTTTAGCAAAATTTTTATATTGACTTATGCATATTTTAGACAAAATAATAATAAAATATTATTATTTTATTATTATTAATTTTTTGCTAAAATTAATTATATATATATTTTGCAATTAGCATCCACTACAAATATTTGACATTAATAATACAAATGTAATAATAAAAAATATAATTTTTTATATATTATATTAAAAATATAATAAAATGAAAAAAATATATATAATATATTATAATAATAAAATGAATATCCAAGTGAAGGTTTGTTGTGTTGTTGAAAGAGTGAGAAAATGAAAGGATTGTGAGAGAGAGAGTGGGAGGAGTGATAAATAATGATTAAAATATGATTTGTAGGGTGAACAGTGGTTATCCAAATTTGGAAAATTATTGTTTATAGGTAGCTAAATATTTAGATATGCATAAGCCAATGTGAAAGATTTAAGAATCATATTATGTAAATATAATTTTATATATTTATATGTATTGACCAATGCTAATGCCCTTAGGTGGTCAAGTCGTCGCAGATGATGAAAGCATTGTGACAACAACAGTGTAGCCCCATCAAATCAACCGGCATTGTAAAGCCAAGGGGATTAAGATAAAATTGTGGTATTAAAAAATGTCGATGGAACAAATTACGAAAGTTGATCATAGGAAGATATGCACTACAATTACGGGTGATAAACGGTCCGATCGGGCCGGCCGTTTCGGTCCGGATTGTCGGTCCGACCACGGTCCATGGTTTTTCCGGACCGGACTGGACCGAATGAAAAAAAAAAAAAAGTTATATATATATATTTTTTATATAATAATTATACAATTAACAATATAAAATTTTAAATATGTTATTAATACTTGTTAATATTCTATAAATTAACAATATTTTATATATATTTTTATACAACCTATCACTATTAACAATATAAAATTTTAAATATGTTATTAACACTTCTTAATATTCTATGAATTAACTAATATATAATATCAATTGGTTAATTATATAGTAATTATATAAATTAATAATATAATTTTCATCTAATTTATTATCATTGACCATATTAAATATTTTTTTATTGAGTTTGTTACATAATCCACATTAATAAGTCACTTAATTTAATTTAGTATTTTAAATAATTTTTTTATTAATTATTTAAAAAAATGAAAAATAAAAAATTAGGTCGGACCGACTGGACCGGACCGGATCCTTTGGACGTTCGGTCTGATCCGGTCCGGAAAACTGATGGACCGAAAATATTCCATTTGCAGCCCATATCAGAGAAAAAAGCAGGGCGTAAGAATGACTGAGTAAATGAGAAAAATAAGTGTCATGAGTTCCACCAGAGCAGTGCGTACATTTTTGCACGAATAATTATATACACATAATATATTATACAATATATTATATAATAATATTATAAAATAAGAATATTTTTATAAAATAATATTATTTTTATAAGATATTTTATAAAAATATCATACATTTAAAATATAATTATATAAAATATTGTAAAAATATTATGTGTAAATCGTTTATCTTTTTTACACATGGATCACGACCAACATGAAATCTTGTAGCTAGGACCTACATCTGCACTTATATCATCTCTTCAGAAGTCATTATAGAGGAACTATAAAATTAAAGAAGTCATTATAGAGTTTTGAAAGATTATATGGATAGATTAAGCTTATATGCCGCCGTAAGAAAATAAAAGATTATATGAAAAATTAATAAATAATAATAAAATATTTTGTATATAATAATAAAATAGTTTGAATTAAGATATTTTATGAGATTTTAAAAATAAATTAAAAATTAAAAAATGTTTAGAATATAATTTTTATTTTTATTTTTATTTTTTAATATTATTTTATTTTAAAACTTTAAAAATTTAAATTATTTTTATATTTTATTTAAAAATTTATATGACTATCCAAATTAGGTAGGTGGTCAATTCGTTCAAATTAATACTCTGCACGACCCACGACAAGAGACCTACGCCCTCCTCACAAATTCTACAATGAATTCTGAAGAGATATATCGTATATTGTGCAGGTCTAGAATCTACCTACAAGATTTTATATTGGTTGATCCATGTGCAAACCTATTTGCTACTTTGGTGGGTCTTATGACACTTATTTTTGTCATGGGAGAGATTGGAGTTGGTCGGGTGTCACATGGTCTTTTATATCGACAAATAATGAGCTGCCACGTATGATTTTGAGTAATATTGAGTATACACTCACATATGCAGCATATCACAATTTAATTTCTTGTGTCCTTTGACCTAGATCTAGGGTTGAGCAAAAATCTGACAATCCGATTTTGAATTCGACTCCGCTCTGGGTCCTCTTTGATTCCGACAAGTTGGAGTTGGAGTCGGAATTTTTTTCGTATTCGAAATCGGAGTTGGAGTCGGAGTCGGAGTCGAAGTCGAAGTCATTGAAGAACTGACTCCGACTCCGACTCTACTCCGATTCGCCTCCGATATTCTGCCTCCACCTCCGACTTGGCCCTCCTAATTAATATTTATTATATAGAATACATCTAATAAAAAAGGTAATATTTATTATATAAAATGCTTACAATAATATAATTTGTTATATATTAAATTATTTGATATTTATACGTTACAATGTTTGAATGGTCAAATTAGATCTCGAACATCGGTAATGCATCGATCCCAGTGGTCAAAGTCGGCATTAGAAAAGCTTGAATGACAATTAATAACTGCCTACCTTCTCTTTTCCAGTTTTCCTGATCCAGCTACCTAACTTCCCAGCTATCACCCAGAAAGCACGTTACACGTACAATTAATAATAATAATAATAAAATAGGAAAAAGCTTCGTAGTCCCTCCCTTTATTAACTTATGGGAAATGCTATATCTCCCGCTTGGAGCTCCCGCTGGAGATTAGTGTATTTTTTATGTGTTTTTTTTTAAATTATTTTTTATATAGATTTTTTTAATAATTTTAAATATTTTTAAAAAATAAAAAAATTTAAAATATTATTAAAAAATAATTTCTTAATCACGAAGTAAAATAAAAAATTATAAAAAAATATTTTTTTATTTTACTTTGTGATTAAGAAAGTATATTTTAATGATTTTTTTTTACTTTCTAATTAAGGAAGTATTTTTAATGATGTTCTAAATTTATTTTATTTTTTTATAGTTTTTTATTTTACTTCATGATTAAGAAAATATTTTTTAATATATATTTTTTTACTTTCTGATTAAGAAAATATTTTCTGAATGATGTTTTAAATTTATTTTATTTTTTTAAAATATTTTAAAATAATAAAAGATCTATATAAAAAATTACTTAAATAAAACACATATAAAATAACACTACACCCCAACGGGAGCCCCACCGGCGGCTGTAGCATCATCCTTAACTTATATATTAGAGTTGGAAAAGTACACTATGCTGCCCAAATCATACCGTTCAGTTTGACCGTTCCAATTTTTTTTTTTATCGAATGATGAAAAAAATAATTTTAAATATATTAATATATATTTTTTTATTTTTTAAAATTTTTTAAATATATTAAAAAAAATTAAAATATATGCAGATAGATCTTGTACTGCGCAATTGAGATCAACTTAAAAATCAAATTCGCAAATAAACATAAGCTATTTATCAATTTCTGATAATTTATGAAGCATTTCCTTTGCTCGGATGGATGTAGCTACGTAGCTATCTCAGCAATTTCTAATTTCTTTACTTTTCTATTGTTTCTTTAATTTTATTATTTAATTTTATATTAATTACAATACTAACTTTTCCATTATTATCATGATTCATCTACTCATCTCAACTCTTACACTCCCCTTATTATTTAAATGACCTTTTGTTGCATAAAAAACCATTCGATTTTTCAATTTCCCAAAAGGTCTTTCATGTAAGTTCCTCACAAAAATCAGGATTGTTTTTCTTTTTTCTTCTCCTATATATAATAAATTTAGGGGTTTTTTTTTGCACGCTATATAATATATGTTTAAATTATTTCTGCCTTAAAACCGATCAATAGATGTAAAATATCATACATATATTTTTGAAAATAAGACAGTACTACTTCAATTCATGGAGATTAATTACGATGCGACCACCTCGATCATCAATTGTGTCGTTTAGTTACCTAATTGTATAACTTTCTAATCTTTATTTGCTAAAGTTCATTAATATACCACTGATTTCAATTTTATGCGCGCGGCTGCCTCACTACTCAGAAGTAATAAGTACATCATAAGGACGCGGCCCCAACCATGATTCCGCCTGTGAGTACCCCGAGGTACTCAACTCCTATCTTCAGCTAGTTTTGTCCACGCCCTCCATCATCGATCGTTGGTTAAACTATCAAATTCATCTAAAATATTATAAAAATAAATTGATGAATTATCAAAAATTTAATAAATAAAAAACATATTTTAGTATATGAACATAAACATTTATAACTTTCAAAATGTGAAACAAAATATTTATTTTTAAAATAAAGAATCAAAACATGTTATAAAACATCAAGTAAAAACTTTCAAAAAATAATTTTATTTTAAAAATCTTTTGGCATATCAAATAGAGTACAAAAGTTTTAGATTATTTCACATATTTAAAATATAAGAAATTAAAATATTTTCATTTAATCAAAACAAAAATATTTTAAATCTCATATTCACTCTTTTTTATAATTCAGAAAACATAATGTTAAAATAAACTTATGTTTATATTAGTTATGGTAGAAAATATTTTATTTTTATATAGATTTCATGAATATACAGAACACATATATAATATTGTTTTCAATTTTAGACACGCGTTATTTGGACATACCGGCACATAACCTTAACTAATTGGCTAAAACATGTGTTTCTATGGAAAAAATTAAAAAAATATATATTTATAATTATAAATTATGTAATTATCATATAATTATTTTTAAAAAATTAAATAAAATATAAAATACACATAAAAATATTAATTCAAATTTAATTTTTTGATTTAAATTTGAATTTCAAAATTAATTCACAGTTACACATGTGAATTATATAACTGTTCTGTAATTGTAACGTTTATATACTTCACAATTATATATAAAATTATTTTTTTAAAATAATACTAAGCGTAATTGAAATTAAAAAAAAATTTAATGGGTTAAAATATATCTTTTAAATAATTATAACTTTGAAATTTTAAAAATATGATCATATTCTTTAAAAAATTAAATAATCTTTATTTTTATTTTAAAAATAATTTTTTGATTTTTTTAAATAAATATAACATTTTTAAAAATATTTTGACCAAATAGTTATGAAATAATAAATAATTATTTAATAATATAACTTAATAAATAATAAATAATAAATAATATGATTATAGTAGAGAACGAATTGAAAATATCGTTCATAATATTTTGGAATTCACTGGGAGCGTTTTTAAGGCCGAAAGGCATGACGTTCCACTCGAAATGACCAAAGGGGGTAACAAAAGCAGTCTTATACCTATCTGACTCGACTATTTGGATTTGTCAAAAACCGGACTTAAGGTCAAATTTGGAGAAGACCACTGCATCACTCAACCTATGAATTAAGTCTTGCTTATTGGGAATAGGATACCTAATCCACTCTAAGACTTTGTTCAAGGGTTTGTAATTGATAACTAGACGAGGGGTACCACGTTCTAGTTCTGCATTTTTCTAAACATAAAAGGCAGGACAAGACCAGGGTGACTTGCTTTTCCTGATAATGTCTTTATTCTAAAGATCAAGTATCTCCTTTTGACAATATTCCAGCGTCTTTCTATTCATTTGAACAGAATTAGCTTTAGTTGGAATACTGGCTTCAATAAATCCTTTAATGTATGGGAGAGAAACTATGTGTTTCTTCCTATACCAAAAAACATTGGGTAAATCAGAACAAACATCTGTTATTAAACGTTTGTTAAAATCATCAATTTTTGAAATCAAAATGGAATTGGATAATTGTTCAGAAATCTTTCTGTACTTGATTTCCTGTTGGAGGAAATTCAAATGTTTTTGTTTTGCTAAAAACAAAGATTTCTTACTCTTATCCGAATCAATTTCAAAACGAGAAGCAAAATAAAATTTTACTTTCTGGCCGAAAGGGTCGGTAGTGATACCGTCTTTCTCAGTCATGAAAGGATATAAAGAAGAGATAAAAGGGATTCCCAAAATCACTTTGTCAGACATATTTTTGACTAAAACAGAGGGAATCCGAAAACAAATATTATCCTGGCAAACATGAGCATTATTGAGCTCATAATTAATGGTCATCTTAGAGCCATTTGCCGAGAATAATCGTTCGGTTGATTTTTCAAAATACTTGCTAGGAATGAGTCCTTCTTGAATGCAATTCAAGTCTGATCCGGAATCAATCATAGCAACAATAGAAAATTAAAAATCATGAGCAACAATAATATTAACTCGTGAAAACCATTTAGGAGGAATAGTATGACGAATTAAACAAATCTGGTTGTCGGCAGGAGAATCCTGTTGACTAGAACCATCCTCAGTTTGCTCATTATCAGAAGGAATGTCTTGATCAAGTTGTTTGTCAATCTTGATTAATAAAAATTCTTGTCTTAAAACTTCGTTCTCAAATTTGAGGTTGTTTATTTCAGATCTGAGATCTACAATTTCTTTTTTGACAGAATTTATTTCAAATTGTAAATCAGAAACAGAAATATCCTTGGATTTTTTCTTTGAAAATCTTTCCAAGGTTTCTTGAAAATTAACCCTTTGATTAGAGGGTTTTGGATCTTTACGAACCATTACCTTCTTTAGCTTTAGGAGATATTCTTCCTTAAGCTCAGGGTTAGTAACTTGAGAAATCAAGGTCAGCAAAAGATTCTCCTTTTCTTCATCCTTAGTCAAGACATTGATTGTCTTGCTAGGAGGCTTACAACAAGTAGAATTACAATTACAACCTAGCTTTAAGTCAGAAGGATCAGGAGTTAAAGCTTCAGAG
Organism: Juglans regia; assembly: GCF_001411555.2. Lineage (NCBI taxonomy): Eukaryota > Viridiplantae > Streptophyta > Magnoliopsida > Fagales > Juglandaceae > Juglans > Juglans regia. The sequence continues at coordinate 29,467,576 of NC_049908.1, forward strand.
TGATATTCTGAATCACTAGTGCTGTACTCAAGAATCTCCGATGATGAAGACGAATCTGTTTCTAGGAGTCGAAACAGTTCTTCTCTATCATTGGGATTGATATCCATCTGGCTAAGCTTCTTTTTAAAAGCTTTGGCTTTCTTAGGACATTTATCAGCAAAATGTCCAGCTTTGCCACATTTATAACATTTTCCAGAAGAATCATCTTGGAATTTTTGAAATTCTTTTTCTTAGAAAATGGTTTGGAAAATGGTTTTTTATAAGTTTTCTTATAAAATTCATCACGGGGTTTTCTCCTGAAACCACCATGAGGTTTAGTAATTTAATGTTTTCTTCTAGATGGAGCAATACTAGGAAGGTCAAATTGTTCACAAAAAGTTCTCATTTCGTATTTGGCTTTCTTACTATTTCTCATCTGTTCACGAAGCATTCTTTGATCATGACACATACTAATGCCAAGTTTCTTAACAATACTGAAGATATCACCATAAGTGTAATCCTCATAGTTAAGTAATCCATCAGCACCAGTAAGTTCTTCATTGACTTTATAAGCAAATAGTCGAGGTAATCCATCAATAAATTTCTCCTTCCAGTAAGGCTTTTGACTATCGTCACGAAGCATTACTCGAGAAATAAAAACATCTTGGTACCACCTATAATCTGACATCTGATGACATCTGAGATTATTCAACTGGTCGCTCACACGACTGGTTACGTTAGATGGTGTCCCAATAAAATGTTTTAAAATAGTGAAAATCAAAGTGTTGATACTATCAGGATGTGCCATCCCAATAGTTTCATCAAAAATAGGTAAACCTTCCTTATTGCATTTTACTGCATGCTGGATGGCTTCCCTAGCATCATTGGTAAGATACTTGTCCCACCAATTTCTTAAAACACCGGTAAAACCTTGTGTTAAAATAATAACAATATCTGGTTGTCTAATGTTATTGTTGATATAAGCATTAACAACCATTGACATTTTACTCATGGTATTGATGATTTCTTGTTCTGAGAATCCATCAATATTCCATTCGTAAACTTTGTCAGCAGAGTAAGAAGATTGGTTTTGAAAAATTTTTTCTTCAAACTGTAAATCAGGAGGTGTAGGCCTGGAGTACCAATTTTTTGTCAGACTCATAGGTTTGAGTCCTTTTGAAGAAAATCTGGCAACTTCTAGGTTTTGAAAATTCTTTTCAATTAAATCAATATCCTTGTCTTCAGAAACAAATCCATCACCATTACAGTTAAGAGTACTGGTAGAAGGTTGTTCTTTTTTTAGATCAGCAAGCAATTGATCAATTTTGTCTAAAGTTTTGGCCTGTTGATTTTTAAAATCAATTTTTGGCCTATCTTCAGGAAGACTGATCAAAGGTTTTTCAATCTTTTTCTTTGGCTGATCTTTAGGGAAGACCAAAGGATAATCATTTTTAAAAATAGGAGGAGAAGTAAAAACAGGCTTCTCAACCTTTTCTTCAATCCGATCTAACTGATCTCCGATCGTTCGAAGAGCAAGATTCGCAAAATTGTTTTGGGAAATAATCTTTTTTGCTTCTTTCAGAATCTTGTCCTTTTCTGGATCTTTCGAAACAGCAGTATCAGACAGTTTGAAAGGTGAAGCAATTACTTCCGATCCTTTAAAAGGAATAACAACTGTCTCCAAAGGAGGATGACTGGATTGAATCACAGTCCTTCCTTCTTCCTTGACAAATTCATTTTTAACAACATTCAACGTGTTTTTTGTAACATAAGTATTTTCTGCAAAGTCTAGAAGAGAAATATGCTGTTGGAGCCTATTCATTTCTTCCTTCCATTTGCGTTTGACACGTTGTTTTTCTAAATCCGAAAATTTTGCAACATAGGCTTTTCGCCTTTGTTTGTTTTCAGAAGAAGCAAAATCTTTTAATAAAGCAGGTAAATCGATTTCAAAAGGTTTGTTCAAAACATTTAAACTGTGATGAACAGGTGCAAAAACAGGTGCAACAGGGGCTTGCATATCTGAAGCAGTTGGAGACATAGAAGACGTATCTTCTTTGTCGGCTTCTTCATTTATGTTCTGGTTTTGTGAAGAACCAGTTTCTCCTTTTGCTGAATAAAAAGCAGAAGTAACTTGAGAGGAAGTAGAAATTCCTTTCATTTTTAAAGCAGGTTTAGTAGGTTGGGCTGTTCTTACAGAGTCCTCAAGAAATTGATGGAGATTGATATCCTTTCTTGGGTTGTTCTGAACAGGACCAACAAAACTAGATCTGGAACCAGCAAAAGAATTTCTTCTTCTACTACTGGAGGTTTCAGATTTATCAAAAGAAATTTTAACATCTCCATTGACATATTGCTGGATGATGTCAACATCAGCACCCGTAGCAATATTCCTTGGAGGCAAGGGCATTTCTTGTTCCAAAATCCATTCATTAGGAAGAGAAATCTCATCCCAATAAATCCTTTTTGGAATTTTAATATCCACATCTGAAGAGCTACTCTGGATCAGAAGAGTATGCTTTCCAGAAGGTTTTGCAATGGCTTTTGGATCTAAATTCGTTTTTAAAAGACGATAATAAATCCTGAAAATTAAAGCAAGAGGTTTACTTCTTTCAATCATATGATATCCAGAAGTTAAAACATTCAAAATCAAACATTTCAAAATATGTTTGTCAGTTAAAGACAATGTAATATTTGGAAAACAATCAAAATGGACTGGTCCTTCAGTAAGAGAAGATTGAACCATTCCAAGAATGCTATCCTCAAACCCGAGGAATCTGCCATCTCTTAAATAAAAAAGAACAGAAGCATTGATGCCTAACCTCGTTAAAGGTTTAGCAGCAATTTGTACAGAACCTATATGAATATATTTAAATCCCTCATTTTTGTATTTTTCAATATCTTTGCTATCAAGAAGATAACATTTTTCATGAGATTTAGATACACTATAGGTTTGTTCGACTGTTCGAACATTCAAAGTATGTAAAAAAGTATTTTTCAACCAAGTGGTTTTGTAAATAGAAGATGGTTTAATATCTGGGATCTTCCACGATCCTAGATCAGGAGATAGCTCTTCTCCATAAGAGCAATCCTCTTCATTCACAATATCAGGAGGCAAAGTCGTCCTGGAACTAATTGAGGAATTACTCCTCCTCATCCTAACAGGTTTTGATCCTAATCTACAGGGAAGGTTGCATCTCAAAGAGGCTGCGAACTTTACCTTGACTGGTTACTAGTTCCACCCAGTATGCCCTGGACGCCTACCCCGGCTGAAAATGGGACTTATAAAGGTGCTTATAGAAACACAGACACGACACTGAACCACCTAATGCAGAAACTCCCGCACCCGGTAGAAGATGATCAAAACAAGATAGAAAAAGCAAGAATAATATGCAACATTGGAAACGAATTGAAAATATAGTTTTGGAAATAATAAATAATTATTTAATAATATAACTTAATAAATAATAAATAATTTTTATAATTTATACCTTAAGTTATATTATTAAATAATTATTTATTATTTTGTAATTATATGATCAAAATACTTTTAAATATGTTATATTTGTTAAAAATATAACATATAGTTTACAAAAGTTTACATAAAATTTATTTATTTAAGATTTTCTCAACTACACGTGCATGATTCCGCCCGTGAGTGAGAAAGTAAATCAAAGATGACAATAATGGTGTCAGATAAAAAGGATGGATGGATGGTATCGGAAGAAAAAGCAGGTAGAGGCAGTCGAATATCTTTATCATTATCTGCCTCATGCATGTGCATAGCTATCAAAAAGTAAGACACATTGAAAAAGAAGCATTAACTATGACAGATGGTCATAAATGATATTAATGACCCACCAAACTCAAAAACTGCGTTTTCATTTTATTTTGGAAAAGAGCTTTACTACACAACCTCTACCACACTCCACACTCTACACTTTTTTAAATTTTTTAAATTTTTAATATTTTTTTTTAAATTTTTTTTGAGTTTATTCTTTTTAAATTATTTCAAATTTTTTATTCATTATTCATATAATAAATATTTAATAAAAGAAAAAAATAATAAAAATTAAAAATAATGTGGAGTGTGGAGGTTGTGTGAATAGTAGGAGGTTGAGTAGATTTTTTGTTTGGAAAATGCTATTCCTACAGAAATTTTTCACCGAAAACTTCTACCGAAATTGTATTTTATTTTATTTTTTTTTTAAATTTTTACTTAGTGATTAAGGAATGTTTTTAAATGAATTTATGATTTTTTTATATTTTTTAAAAATATTTAAAGTGTTTAAAAAAATGATTGAAAAAAAAGCAAAAAATAAAATAAAATAACTTTTGACTTTCGGTAGAAGTTTTCGGTGAAAAACTTCTGTAGGAATAGCAGTGCTCATTTATTTTTCACTGTCACAGTCCGTACGTAGTTGGGTATCCATCGGTGGGTAGTCTCCTTTGACAGATTAGCTAAAACATGTGTTTCTAAGGAAAAAATTAAAAAAATATATTTATAATTATAAATTATATAACGTATAATTATTTTTAAAAAATTATATAAAATATCAAGCACACATAAAAAAAAATTAATTCAAAATTAATTTTTTGATTTAAATTTGAAATTCAAAATTAATTCACAATAAATTATGTAACTATTATGTAATTACAACATTTATTTATTTTACGATTATATGTAGAATTATTCTTTTAAAATAGTGTTAGCGTGATTGAAATTAAAAAAAAAAAGTTAATGGGTTAAAATATATTTTTTAAATAATTATAACTTTAAATTTTAAAAAATATGATCATAATCTTTAAAAAATTAAATAATCATTATTTTTATTTTTAGAAAATTAATTTTTTAAAATAAATATAACATATTTAAAAGTATTTTGACCACATAGTTACAAAATAATAAATAATTATTTAATAATATAACTTAAGGTATAAATTATAAAACAAAAGTATAAGCTGTATGTTATATTTTCTACCGTAATCTAAATGGTACTTGAAAACATAAAAAGCTAAAAGATTAAAATCTCATATTTCCTCTCATCTTTTATGTTTTTGTTTTTAATTTTTTTAATAAACTAGGTGCCACCTCAAGAAGAAAAAGATATTAGTTAAAAAAAAAAAAAAAAGATCTAACAGCATTACTCATATAAATAAAAAAAAATACCAGTTTGTCCTTAATTTTGTCCATAAATTTGATTGCTCGTGTATTTTAATTTTAATTTTTTTTAAATTTTTAAATGGACCTAATTATCCAACATAATATAATCTTATTTATAAAAAATATCTTCTAAAAAATTTGGACACAATATAGTCTTGTTTATTAAAAAAAATTAAAATATTTTAAATAAAACCTTATTGATTATTTGTGAAGAAAATATAGATTTAATGAATGAATAGTGACTCATCAACTTTAAAAATTCTTTTAAATTAATGTAATTCAAAATCTAAATTAAAATTTTTTAATTAATTCAATATAAATCATTTATATAAAATTTAATTAATTTAACTAGTACAATGCGAATACTCAAGCATCCCATTTTGAAAGTTGAACGGAAATTTGAAGTTATTTCTCTACAGATCTTGGCCATCCAAAATCCAAATCGGGTTAGGTGGTCAAGTCGTCGCAGATTATGAAAGCGTTGTGACAACAACAGTGTAGCCCCATCAAGTCATTATAGAGTTTGGAAAGATTATATGAAAAAAGAAGTGAGCAATAGGCAAAAATAAGCGTGTGAGACCCACCAAATAAGTACATCATAAGCGTGGATTCTAAACTCATCTTAACTCATTTTAATTCATCATTACAATTTTTTTAAATTTTAATATAAAATATAATAAATAATTCAATTTTTTTAAATTTTAAAATAATAATAATATTAAAAAATAATATTTTATCATGTCAACTCAATTCACCATCTAAACACAATCATAATATCGAAAGAAAAAGCAGTCGAATGTCTTTATCTGTATCCGCCTAATGCATGTGCATTAGCTTTCAAAAAGTAAGACACATTGAAAAAGACAAAAAACAAAAGCTGAAAAAGAAGCATTAACTATGACAGATGATCATAAATGACTACGGACCCACCAAACTGAAAAACTGCGTTTTCATTTATTTTTCACTGTCACTGTCCGTACGTGGTGGGTATCCATCTGTGGGCAGTCTCCATTGACAGATGGACGCTGGGAGCTCCCGCTAACATATAAACACGTGTTTATACGTGTTTTTTTTTAATAATTTTTTTTTTTTTACTTTAAGATTAAGAAATTATTTTTTTTATTATGTTCTAAATTTATTTTTATTTTTTTTTAAATCTATATAAAAAATAACTTAAAAAAATATATGTAAAATAATATTACATCCAAGCAGAGCCCCAACGGAGGCTGTAGCATGACTCTTAAGGTAGGTTTGGAGGGTGAGATGAGAATTTTATATTTTGTTTTGAAGTTTAAAATAATAAATTTTAATATTATTATTATTTTGAGATTTGAAAAATGTGTATTGGGATTTGAAAAAGTTGATTATTTATTATATTTTATATGGAAATTTGAAAAATGTGTAATGATGAGATGAGATGAGAATTTTGTGTTTTGGTTTTGGCCCCAAACCTGTCCTTAGTTGAAACAAGTGTTATTCTTTTCGAGTGAGGCTAATCTGCCGTCCCACTCTTACTGTTGGGATTATCGCCCAGTGATCTTTTTTTTCTTTTTTTTTCATATTTTTTTAATATATTTAAATATTTTTAAAAAATAAAAAAAATATATAAATACACTTAAAATTATTTTCTTGATTATTAAGTAAAAAATAAATTTGACCGGAGGTCAAATGAAGCAGTTAAAGTGGAGAGATAAAGTAATTTTATTCTTTTCTAGATAATGCTAAGAGTATTGGTATTGACTTTATCAAAAATTTAACCAGATGAAAAATCTAACCAAATGTAAAATATAATGAATTTCATTAAAAGAGAGTTGTATTGGATTAATCAAAAAGAAAAATGTGAAACTTTAAACTACGATAAAGTTATATCCTTCTTCAAATTTGAAAGGTTACTGTTCACTTATCAAATCTATTTTTTATTCACTTTTAACATCTAATAATTTTTTTTATTTATGTTTAATCTCCAACGGTCTTATAATAATAATGTAAGAATCAAATTAAATTATTAATTAACATATGATTAATATAATTATAAAATATAAAAAAATAAATAAAATAGCTAATTCGATGTGGAGTTATGGATAATGAAGTTTTAGATATATGAAAAACATATACTTTTCATCAAAATTTAAAGATAAATTTGATGAGTCAAATACTAGTACTCTAAGCGTAAATCAAATTAAAAAAAAATAGTTAATGGGTTAAAATACATCTTTTAAATAATTATAACTTTACACTTTTAAAAATATGATTATAATTTTTAAAAAAATAAATAATCGTCATTTCTACTTTAGAAAGTACTTTTTAAACTTTTTTTTTTCCCAAATAAATATAACATATTTAAAAGTACTTTGACCATATAGCTAGCAAACAATAAATAATTTTTTAATAATATAACTAACGGTATAAATTATAAACCAAAAGGTATAAACTATATGTTATATTTCCTACCGCAATCTTGATATGTGCAAAATGATACTTGAAAATATAAAGAGCTAAAGGATTAAAATCTTAGATTTCCTCTCATCTTCTATGTTTTTGTTTTTAATCTTTTTAATAAATTAGGTGTCACATCAAGAAGAAAAAGATAATAGCATAAATTAAAAGACATAATAACATTACTCATATAAATAAATAAAATGCTAGTTTGTCCCTAATTTTATCCAAAAATTTGATTGCTTTTTAATTTTTAATTTTTTTTAATTTTTATATCAACCTAATTATCCAACATAATATAGCCTTGTTTATAAAAATATTTTCTGAAAAATTTGGACATAATATAGCCTTGTTTATTAAAGAAATTTTAAAATTTTTTTAATAATACCTTGTTGATTATTTATGAATAAAATATAAATTTGATGAGTGAATAGTGACTCATCAATTTTAAATTTTTTTTTAAAATTACTATAGTTCAAAATCTAAATTAAAAATTTTTAACTAATCCAATATAAATCATTTATATAAAATTTAATTAACATTTAACTCGTACAATGCGAATACTCAAGCATCCCATTTTGAAAGTGAACGGAAATTTGAAGTTTTTTTTCTACAAGTCTTGGCCATCGAAAATCCAAATTGGGTTCCAGCATTAGTATTGGATTATATATATATAATCACCTCTTTTGCATATCCATTTTATCATGTTAGCAAAATTTTTATATTGACTTATGATTTTAGACAAAATAATAATAAATTATTATTTTATTATTATTAATTTTTTGCTAAAATTAATTATATATATTTTTTACAATTAACATCCATTACATATATTTGACATTAATAATACAAATGTAATAATAAAAAATATAATTTTTTATATATTATATTAAAAATATAATAAAATGAAAAAAATATATAATATATTATAATAATAAAATGAATGTCCAAGTGAAGGTTTGTTGTGTTGTTGAAGGAGAGAGAAAATGAAAGGATTGTGAGAGAGAGAGTGGGAGGAGAGATAAATAATGATTAAAATATGATTGTATGGTGAACAGTAGTTATCCAAATTTAGATAAGTATTGTTTATAGGTAGTTAAATATTTAGATATGCATAAGCCAATATGAAAGATTTCAGAGTCATATTATGTAAATATAATTTTATATATTTATATGTATTCACCGATGCTAATGCCTTTAGATGGTCAACCGGTCACAGATCAAGAAAGCATTGTGACATCAACAGTGTAGCCCCATCAAATCAACCGGCATTGTAAAGCCAAGGAGATTAAGATAAAATTGTGGTATTAAAAAATGTCGGTGGAACAAATTACAAAAGTCGATCATTGGAAGATATGCACTACAATTAGAGGTGATAAACGGTCCGGTCGGACTGGACCGGACTGGATTGAGATTGAGATCGGTCCGGTCCGGTTCATGATTTTTCCGGACCGGACCGGACCGAATGAAAAAAAAAAAAAAATTATATATATATTTTTTATATAATAATTGTACAATTAACAATATAAAATTTTAAATATGTTATCAATACTTGTTAATATTCTATAAATTAACAATATTTTATATATATCTTCATACAACCTATCACTATTAACAATGTAAAATTTTAAATATGTTATTAACACTTATTAATATTCCATGAATTAACTAATATATAATATCAATTAGTTAATTATATAGTAATTATATAAATTAATAATATAGTTTTCATCTAATTTATTATCATTGACCATATTAAATATTTTTTTATTGAATTTGTTACATAATCCACATTAATAAGTCACTTAATTTAATTTAGTATTTTAAATAATTTTTTTATTAATTATTTACAAAAATAAAAAAGAAAAAAATTAGGTTAGACTGACTGGACCGGACCGGATCCTTTAGATGTTCGGTCCAATCCGGTCCGAAAAAATGATGGACCGAAAATATTCCATTTGCAGCCCTAACTACAATAATGTTTTATCCCATTTTATTTTATATTACAATTTTTTAAAATTTTATATAAAATAAAGTAAATAATTTAATTTTTTAAAATTTAAAATAATAATAAATAATAAAATTTAAATAAAATTTTACTTAATTTTTAATTTTTATCTTAATTTATCTAATTTCAACTGCACCTAAATCAAAGATGACAATAATGCTTTGTATAAAGGGTGGATTGACAAAAATATCAGAGAAAAAAGCAGGGCGTAAGAATGAGTGAGTAAATGAGAAAAATAAGTGTCATGAGTCCCACCAGAGCAGTGCGTACATTTTTGCACGAATAATTATATACACATAATATATTATACAATATATTATATAATAATATTATAAAATGAGAATATTTTTATAAAATAATATTATTTTTATAAGATATTTTATAAAAATATCATACATTTAAAATATAATTATATAAAATATTGTAAAAATATTATGTGTAAATCGTTTATCTTTTTTACACATGGATCACGACCAACATGAAATCTTGTAGCTAGGACCTACATCTGCACTTATATCATCTCTTCAGAAGTCATTATAGAGGAACTATAAAATAAAAGAAGTCATTATAAGATACTTTATAAGATTTTAAAAATAAATAAATTAAATTAAATTATTAAAAAATTAAAATACGTTTAAATATAATTTTACTTTAAAACTTTAAAACTTTAAAAATTTAAATTATTTTTATGTTTTATTTAAAAATTTATATGACTATCCAAATTAGGTAGGTGGTCAATTCGTTCAAATTAATACTCTGCACGACCCACGACAAGAGACTCACGCCCTCCTCACAAATTCTACAATGAATTCTGAAGAGATATATCGTATACTGTGCAGGTCTAGAATCTACCTATAAGATTTTATATTGGTTGATCCATGTGCAAACCTATCTGCTACTTTGGTGGGTCTCATGACACACTTATTTTTGTCATGGGAGAGATTGGAGTCGGTCGGGTGTCACGCGGCCTTTTACACCGACAAATAATGAGCTGCCACGTATGATTTTGAGTAACATTGAGTATACACTCACATATGCAGCATATCACAATTTAATTTCTTGTGTCCTTTGACCTAGATCTAGGGTTGAGCAAAAATTCGACAATCCGATTTCGAATTCGACTCTGCTCCTGGTCCGCTTTGATTCAGACAAGTCGGACTTGGAGTCGAAATTTTTTTCCTATTGGAAATCGGAGTTGGAGTCGGGGTCGAAGTCAATTGAAGAACTGACTCCGACTCTGCTTCGATTCGCCTCCAATACTCTGCCTCCACCTCCGACTTAGCCCTCCAACTCCGCCTCCGATTTTATACATATTTTATAAAAATATATGTGTTTTTCTATATATTAATCATTTAAATTTTATACAACTATATCTTATATAGTTAGTTAAACTCAATAATATACTAGTCAAATAATATATCTATACTATAATATATAGACTAAATTGACTAATAAATAATAATAGTTTAGTATATGACTATATGTAAATGTCATGCTATTACAAATTTACAGTATTACTACCATGTTACATGTAAGTTGTAACACTAAATTACTAATGTATAAATATAATAACATGTAATACTAATGTATATATAACATACTATAAACACTAAGATGCATAATAACATCAACATGTAATACTAATGGATAAACACTAATCTATAAATTTTGAATAACATATAATACTAATGTATAATAACTAAAGTATTATTCATATAAATTTTATATAACAATATATTGTATTAATTATATTTTTTGACTTAATAAATTCTCAACATATTCTTTTTTATAAATATATTAGTAATACTAATATACATTAGTATATTAATTAGATTTATGGTCTAATACTAATACTATTAGTAATCCACTTTAAGTCTATATATAAATTACTATAGTATTAATTACTAATACTATATTACTATATGATACTATTAACTATAGTGATATACTAGTATTAGTATATTAATACTATCAGTGATATAGTTAGTATAGTGATTTATACTAATAGTATTATATAGTTATACTAAATTAAAATCACTATAGCAAATACTAATATATAGTTATGCTAATCACTATAACTAATACTAATACTAATATAGACTATAATTATAACTTATAGTATTATACCTATACTAAATCACTATAACTTATACTAATATAGTTATGCTAAATCACTATAACTAATTCTAATGTAGTTATACTAATCATTATAACTATATATAGTATTAATATCACAATTAGTATAATATATAGTATTAATAATAACTAATACTAATATAACTATTAGTATAACTATTATCACTACTAGTATGACTAAAACTAATACTAATATACTAATACTATTAGTGTATTACTAATATTGATATATATTAGTATATATTTTAATGTATGTTAGTATGTTACTTGTTTTATTTAGTTGCATTTTTTAAAAAGTGGGTCAAATATGAAGTTAAAATTTTTTTTAAAAAAAAAGTCCAAAAATCAGACTCCGCTCCGACAAGTCGGAGGCGGAGCAGATTCTCTACATCTCAGACTCGGAGTCGGAGGTCGGATTCGACCTCTGACAAAATCGGAGTCGGAGTCAGAGGTTGGGCCCTCCGACTCATGCAGTGCATCTGGGAGGGAAAGAAATGGCCGAAACTTTGAAGACAATGAGTGCTCCGTTGTGGATCTCAGAAGTTTCTTTTTCAGGGCACTATTTCTTTGGACCACTGTAATAGATTTCAATGGGCTTAACTTTTGTGATTTTATTGCTTCTATTGGTCCTCCTTCCTAACTAGATGTCTCTCTTGTATATTTTCTGTGTATTTGAGTTTTGCCTAGATTCTATTACTAAAATTTTTTCTTACTTGTAAAAAAAAGTCTTTTATCTCTCTTTTCCTTAATTTCTTAATTTGTCAAACTTATTCCAAGGCAAAATCAAGTTTTGCAGAAATTTACACTAGCATATGCACATGTTATTCTTCATAATTGATCAAAACATATAAATATTAATTGAAACATAACACTCCTACCTCTAGGGATTCAATATCCGCCAGAGCCAATCCTTTTTGGTACAGTGCCTCTGCTAATTGATCATGGGTCATCTCCATCTTCTTCTTGATTTTCTGGATTAAAGAAGAAAGTATTAATTGCCTCAGAACTAGAAAAGCAAACATATGAGAGAGTGGCATAAGGTAAGCATTGGTCTCAACTTCAGGGTCACTTTTGAGCGAGAAAATTTTTGCCAACTCATCTTTGTCTATACTATCAATCAAAACTGTGACCATTCCTCTCATTTCAAGTACACCACATTAGGCATAATGGCACAATCTTCCAAACAACCATGATTTGACGACTGCCCCTAATTCCTCTCCAACATGAAAATAAATCTACCACCCTCATAGGCATTACTCAAGCGATACCTAGCCTATTAAAGATTTCATCCCATAAAGCATTAGCAAATCACAATGAAGAAAAGGTGGTCCACCGATTCTCTATTTCTTCTACACATAAAATACCAATCTATTATAATGATGCCGTGCATTTTCAATTTGTCGATAGTCAAAATTTTCCCCTGGGAGACCAGCCAAACAAAGAAAGCAACCTTGATAGGTACTTTGCTTCGAAAATCAATAGAAGAATGAGATGACATTACCTTATCAAAGGATCTGACTGAAAAGTTCTTATTTCCCAAGTGAATCCAAATCAACCTATCATCCTCTCCAACCTTTAAATTCAGTGCATATAACACTATAAAACTCAGTAATGTCCCCCGCCTCCCAATCCTGGACAACTCTAATAAACTTTACAGACCACTGAAGAAAACCAGTAGATAGGTCCATGTAATCAGCCACAAAGGAACCCTTATCCAATGCAATCCTTTATAGAGAAGGGAAAACATTCTTCAAAGCAGCATTGCCACACCATATATCTTGCCAAAATCTGATTCGTGTTCCCCTTCCCACTTCAAATCAGAGATTTTTGAAAAAACTTTCCCAACCACTCCGGATAAATTTCAAAATACCCATACTATACACCCCTCTTACTTCATTTGAGCACCAACCTCCCCAAATACTCCCATATTTGACATCAATAACATCCCTCCACACATCATCCTCTTCCCGATAATACCGCTACAACCGTTTCCTTAAAAGTGACTTATTGAAAATTCTCAGTTTTCTAACCCCCAATCCTCCACAAGATAAAGGGGTACAAATCTTATCCCACTTGATCAAATGGAATTTTTTCTCATCTTCTAAACCTTCCCACAAGAAAGCACGAAAAATCTTTCCATTCTATTAGCCACCCTTGCAGGCAAAAGAAATAAAGATAGAAAGTATGTTGGAAGGTTAGATAAAGTGCTCTTGATTAAAAGGTGATTCTACCGCCTTTGGACAAATAAATCATTTTCCAACAAGCCAATCTACATTCAATCTTTTCAATAATCTCATCCCACATAGCCTTGGATTTATGAGGAGCCCCAAAGGAAGACCAAGATACTTTATAGGCAAATATGGCACCTTGCAACCCAGAATAATATCAGCCAATTCTCCTAAATTATTAACCAAACCGACATGAACCATTTCATATTTTGATAAATTCACCTTAAGTCCAGAATTAGAGAACGCCTGAAAGATTTAGGATTAATTCATTACATTCTTAAGGAAAACAAATAAATAAAATATAAAAAGAACAAAAAATCAGCACCATATTAAAATTTATAAGAATATTTAGAAATCACAAATAATGAATTTGGACAAGCTCTATTTGAATAGCAGCACAAAAGGAGTCAAGATGCTACCATTTCCTGTATCTCCAATGCTATAAGAAATAGGTGATCTAACATAGCTGCTTCCCCCACCCTCTCTCTCTACGCTCTCCCCCTTTCCCACTAAATTCAATAATTTTTCATTTCTGTTGTAGTGGTCAAAAAGAAAATGCAGGAACCACATTGCAAGCAACAAAAACAGAGTTGGTACTCGACCTTAGGTATTGGAGTGGCTTACTTATGTTCCAAGATTTCTAAACAACTTTGTCTCTGAATCTGTGAAGGCTGCTGCAAAAAGCCCCTGAGATAATTTATATATATATATATATATATATAAGTAAACAATTGTATTAATGATGATAAGCATAGCCCAAGTACACAAAATAGTATAAAGAGATAAAGTATATCTAGGTCGTAGCAATAGAAACAAGAAAGTCATGAAAATCAAGGCCATTAAAGTCTGCAGCTATGGCCCATAGGAATAAAGTTAAAAAAATAAAGATCTAAGTTACTTTAGTGAATGCTCCTTATCTTCAAACGTTTGGTCGTTACACTCCTGTCACAGACACCACATAATACAGATAAGTATTATCTTTCACACGACTTTGATTTGTGGAATGCCTCCTAGTCCTGGATGTGTCCAGCTAGCCAAAAACTCAACCATTGTGGTGGGCATTACCCAAGCTAACTCTACTCGGACGAACATTTCATTCCACACCATCTCTTCACAAATTCACACCTCTAGTAAGTAAAGTAGAAAATCCAAATTTACATGATATGCCTTATCCATATCCAGCTTACAAAGGATCCCTGTAGAATCATATTTTAGTCAGCTATCCAGGCATTCATTGGCAATAAAAACTGAGTCTAGAATTTGCCTTTCATGATCCCTTTCGGCAAATTCATTACTGACAGCAAATGGATCGGCATGCTATTTAAAACATGTTTTACAAGAACTATTTTTCCTCCAAAAGACAATAGCCTACTCTTCGAGTCCTCAAGTTTTTTTTGTATTTTGGCTAACAATGGTTCAAATATGAGTAAAGTGACTCTTCCCATTAAGAAGGGCACCCCAAAATATGTACACGGCCACTTTCCCTCTTCAAAACCCGATAATCTCATCACCTCATCTTCCTGGCATACAAAAAATTATTAGAGAAAAAGACCGAAGATTTATGTGCACTTACAAGCTGTCCCGACATTCGTTCATAAGATCGAAGCACCCTTATGAGATTTCGAATGATTTCTTCCCTCCATGAGGAAAAATTAGAAGATCATCCGCATATAAAAGGTGGCTAATCATAGTACCTCCACCCGAATTAAAAGCCTTCATACCTCCTTGAAATTTTTTTTAAGCATCCGAGATAAGATCTCCTCCGTTAGAATAAAAAGATACGAAGACAAAGGATCTCCTTGACGAAGACCACTAGAAGGCTGGAAAAATCCTTTTGAACTCCCACATTTAGCATAATTGAATAAATCGGGGAAGAAATCGAATTATAAATAATATTTCTCCACTCATTCAAAAATCCCAATTTCCTCAATACCTCCAGCGAAAATTGCCAATTTACCCAATCATAAGCTTTTGCCATATCAATTTTGATCATTACATTTCCCCCCTCGACTTCAGATTTAGCCCCTGTACCAACACTTGAGCAAGTGCAATATTATAAAAAATGCTACGCCCACGAATAAAAGCCGCTTGCTCCAAGGATATAATTTTTTCCAAGATTGTCGCCAAACAGAAAACCATTACTTTTACCATAATTTTATAGACCATCGAGCACAAACTAATCGGTCGAAATTATGTAAAACCGTATGGGACATCCACCTTTGGAATCATGACAATATTCGTTGCACCAAAAAACTTAGACATCGGTTTACCTTAAAAAACTCTCTCGTTATAGCCAACAAATCATGCTTCACAATTTCCCAAGCAATCCTAAAAAAACTGGTCGTATAGCCATCAAGACTCGGGCTACTTTCTTACAGTATGGACCACAATGTTGCCCGTAGCTTTCCCATCGATGGTGGCACACTAAAGCATATGCTTTCCTGTACTGAAATCACCAGTATGAGCAAATCCAACGCCTCCTCATCAAACTCCACACTAGACGTGGTCAACAATTCTTTGTAAAAATTAACAGCTCCATCGTGTACTACATCAACTGATTCCAAAGCTTGCCCATTTGGAATATTAATCCGATCAATGAATTTATTCTTCTTCTTAACACACAAGGATGCATGGAAAAAAACTGTGTTTGAGTCAATGAATTTATTCTTCTTCTTAACAACTCTAACTCATGCTTCCAGTTTCTAACCTCAGCCAAAATTATGTCCCTTTGCGAAGGCTTGTCCACGGCCTGATTCTTCATCAAGTTCTTATTATTATCAGCATTTTCTTTCACATCCACCACTTCCACACCTACTTTGGGTCCTCTCTCTTACCCTCCTCAGTCTTCTTTGCATTCGCCCCTACCCTCCCATTGCGACTCCTTCTACCACACCTCTGATCCATATGCCCCTGTTTACGATAAAGCGTACAAAAAGCAAGGATTGTCTCATAAATAACGTTCTGAAAATGACTCGATTCCAATCCTGGGGTGCCAAGCCAAAATGAATGTCTCAAAGGTTTTGAGATATCCATCTCTACACAAATACGCGCTGCCTCTGGTCTTGTTACACACACCATAGCATTGTCCCGCTTAAGAAATCGCCCAAATCCCCCACTTTTACTCTTCAATATCGAGGCATGAAAATAATTTGGAAGTAACCTAGGCACGGAAATCCAAACAGCCACCATAGGCGATTCTTCTTCTTCATTGAATTCCAGGGTCCAATGAAATACTCTGTACAACACACCCTATATTTCAGCATTCCCTCGAGCCATAACACTGATAAAGTCATCCTCATTCGACATCCTAGTCAATACGACCCTTGGGCTATTAAGTTGGCCCACAACCAGCATGGCTCTCAAGCCCCAAAGATTCTTGATAAATCCTCTAACATGATCCAAGGAGGGTCTACGCCGTAAAAACTTCAGAACAACCGAGAACTAAAAAGGTTATGCCGTTTGCTTGATCTCAGCCTTCGAGAATAGTCTTGAATTCATACAAATGCGAAGTGTGGCTTGGATAATAATTTCCAGTCCGTACTAAGCACATAAAATATATAGGTGATGAAGGTGGATGTTAGAGCAGCTAAACAAATGATTCGACAAAGGACAGACTCTATTATAAACCGACAGTAAACATGACTATCAAACATATGGTTATGTTTCGAGGAATACTTTTGAAATGATGTCACGATCTTGAAAATTAATTGTTGATAGGGATAACTGCAGCACATATTAAAATACATGAATACATTTTGAAAAAGCAAAACAAATGAGTTAACAATACAGACATAAATAAAAAGAAATTGAAAACAAAAGAGCCACGTATGCAGATAAAATAACAATTCCATATGCCAAAATCTCCTATAATACTGATAACCGATCCCATCCCATGTAAAATTTTTGTCAGGCAATATACTGCTCTGGAGCTTGTCATTATTCCACCCATTTCTTTCCAATAAGGGGCAACAGAACTGCACAATTCCTATCTGTTGGAGATGAAATAAATGGCAGGTAACCCTTTTCAAGAATATAGGTGGCACTTCAACCTTTGGCACTTAAAAGTGAGAAATATTCAACTCTTGCACAATACTAAAACGCAACATGTTGCTTCATACAACCTCATTAGTCTCCAATTTACTAATATGCCGTTAAATTTTCTAGCTTGACTAAAACGTTTACTGCAGTCTTAAATTTAAGAAGTTGGTTACTATGTGGGGTATCAATTTAGTCAATTAAAACATCATCGTTTATCTAAGCGCCAAAACAGATGGCAACCCGACCATGCTATCCATTCTTGATTCTGAGAAACTAGTAATAGACCAATGACAGAATATCAAAGGCAACATTGCGCTGCATGCCCTGCATGCTTCATTTATCAAGCGAAACTCATAGCTTGAAGAGCGTTAAGGATGTAACATTTCAGAACCTTTGAAATACACACAAACCGATCCTCTACCATGCAACGAAATCGACTTCTTTGATAATTTTAAACATAAATGTATTTATTGACAGAATCAAATCCCACCAAATTAGCAATCTCTTGATATTAGGAAATTTGTCTTTTAATTGTAATTATTTAGAAATTTTTTTATTCAATTGTAATTATTTCCTTTTTAATAGTTACCATAAAAAGGCTAGGTATGTATCTATATATTGTAGACGTTCTTACATTGTAATTCATACTTTTGAGAAATAAAGTGTTCAATTCCTAACATGGTATCAGCCAAACAACGTTCCTAATCCTCCAACCCCCCTCCCTCCCCTTATTTCCTTCACCCATATGATTGATTCCTCTTGCCTCATTCTAGTCTCTGGAATACTCACTGGAGATAACTATCCCAAATGGCAAAAAGCTATGACCCGTGCATTCAACGCCAAAAACAAACTCAGTTTTGTTGATGGTACCCTTTCCCCACCCGCCACAGATTCACCAAACTAACTGTAATAACAATTAATTATACAGGGGCATAAGTGGAATAGAAACTATCAAACAAAAATATTATTCATTCCTATTCATATGCCTATAGACACTTTTAATATATAAGGGATATAAAGGCATTAGAATGGCTGTCACTACCTCGACTCAGGGTGAAGAGTTGATGGAGCCCCCAAGACCTGTAGAAGAACTCAACGGCGTCGTTGTGGTCGGCATTGTTGTTGTTGGTAGCTGTGGGGCTCTGTTGGACCCCACCCATGACTTGCTTTCCTCTTTCCACATCCAAAAAGCAGTTCCCCATCTTTGTCTCTCTCTCAAGCCTAAATGAGATTCCTTTTTTATTTTTTGTTTTCTCTTCTCTATTTAAAACTCTAGATAAATTATTTACTTAGAGAAAATGTGTGTGTTGAGGATTGTGATTGTGGAGGATTGTCTATCTTTGTTCTGCTCTATTTATTAAGGGAGATTAAGGGAGAACAAGTTGTTTCCTTATATGTGTATACGATGCAATATTTCCTTCCTTCCTTCCTTACAAGAACCTACGAAATTGAAGCATCTTTTACGAAGTAAGAGGTGTTTTCTTCTCAAACACAACATTTGTTTCTTTCTTAGGATTCAACGAAATGCAGATTGCCTGAAGATTTTTTTTTATTCCCCTTTGAGCAATTTCGCATTAAAATCAAAACAGAGAAAAACAAAAATAGGTATTAATGAAGCCAGGAGAAGAGTTTTTAAATACAACAAAATTAATTGTTTATTTATAAAATCATTATTCATTTGCATCTTTTTTGTAGTTGTTGAAAACTTGAAAGCAATGTTCAAGAGTTTTTGAATTGATTGAACACTGGACATAGTTTAATGACACGAAATAATGATAGAACTTGTAAAAGAACCTTGACTGACTATGATATGTTGAATTCAACGTTCCAAGTGTTAGTGTAAGAGGGGTTGCAAAACAATAAATAGTGAGAGAAGAATTTGCTTTAAGGTGCGTTACAATGTCGCTTTCCTTAAGACAATATTTGCCCCCACCAATAACGGTATGCACACGGGTTACAAGCGAATTTGCCTCTAAGATACAATGAAGCCCAGAACAAATCTGTTTGTTTAACTGTGTTATGCACACACGAAATTAGACCCCGAATATCCTCAAATTTTGCTATTCAACCAAGAAATTAGAAATTTGTTCTCTCGAGAATATACTGATTCTAACAAATTTTGAAGAAGTGAAAAATTTGAGAGAGGGAGAGAGAATTCGAAATTAAATTCTGGGATACTCAAATGGTAGGCTAATGAATCTATTTATAGATGACCAAAAGTTGTGATCGAAAAGTTATGACTTGTTGTTTTGCTGAATAGGTACATGTATTGTGCCTGTTGCCATATCACACAATAGTTGGACTTAGTCCAATGCTTGCCTTGTTTTTTTCTCCACCTGGTCGACACTAGTTTGAACTATGGGGTGTGCGCTTTGGTAATTTTTTTTTTCCATTTTCCCAAGCATTGCATTGCCTTGCACGCCCCACCTTATTTGCGTTGCACCACTTCATGGAACAGCCTCACACATGCATGCCTTGGTGCTGGCCACATGCATCTTGGAGAGGCCTCTTCATAAATCAACAAAACTTCTTTTAGAAGATGTGTGATTCGAAGCTAATCCTATTAAATGGGAAGCCTCAGTACCATTAAACCATTCCATTTAAAGGCTTATGGTATGCAAATAAATACAAAATAGTATAACCGTCGTAAACTTTTTATAACTTCTCTTTTTAAAATAATTCATAATTTTTAAAATCAATTTAAAAATATTATTAATAAATATAATATATATTAATTATTTTAAAAATATTTCTAATCTTTAACGTAATGGTCCTTTCCTCTTTAATTCGATGTGACAAACGAATAGAATAGATATTTGAAGAAGGGTTGAATCTTTCGGACTGTACTCTCTTTCAATTAGGCAAAATTAAAGGATAATTTTAATGAATATAAAAAAAATTTAACTTTTGACTATTCTATTTACATAAATTTCTATATTAAAATAATTATTTTTTTATTATATAATAATAAAATAATATAAGATAAATTTAATTTTAATTATTCACATCAAATCTTCACATTAGATTATATATTTATTTATTATAATGAA
This sequence comes from Juglans regia, assembly GCF_001411555.2. NCBI lineage: Eukaryota > Viridiplantae > Streptophyta > Magnoliopsida > Fagales > Juglandaceae > Juglans > Juglans regia. Next base: position 29,488,612 of record NC_049908.1, read on the forward strand.
TAACTAATAATTTTAAAAATATTTAATTTTTTAATTCTTAATTTATTTAATTTTATCATATTTTATTATTCTACTTATTATATGTTAATTGATAATTATATTTTTATTAAATTAATATATCATTAAGTTAAATTAATATATTAATTATGATAAAATATGTGATAGAAAGAAAATGAAAGATAAATAATTAATAAAATATATATTTAATGTATATACAGTAACCTTTAAATTTAAAAAATTTTTAAAAATTACTGTAACCAAATTTTAAATATTTTAAATTTAATTAATTTAATGTGAACATATTTTATGTTTTAATATTACATTTAACTTTTAACTAATCTAACTCGAGTCCTCTTACTTCGCTTCGTCACTCTCCCCCTCCCCCTCCCCTTCTGTCTCTCTCTCTACCTGGGTTTGATTGTTCTCCTCCAGCTCTCTCCCCGTCCTCTCTGCTGAGCTCTCAAGGGGTGTTCTGGGGTGAGTTTGGAAGTTCTCTCTTTCCCTGTATTATTTTCTCACTCCTGATTTTTATCTCGTGGGTTGATATTGTTCTTTGATGTTCTGGGTTTTGTTTCTTTTCATCTGATTCGTAATAAATGTTACTCCTTTTCTTGGTAGTACTCCATTTTTGGGGGGCAGTTTGACTGTTGAGGAAGTTAAATATTTACACATAAGGAGTATGTACTTAAGTTTGCTAAGTGTTATTCTTCACAGTTTGCATTGGGTCTTGCGCTAGGTGTTACATAATGATGATCTTTGTTTCCCATCTGATTTTGTATAGTATTTGTTGTACTCTTTGGTTGGGTGTTGAGAAGGTTGGGGAAATTAAGAGAGAAATGATAATGGGTACATTGGTTAGTCTTTTTCCGACTTCAGTTTTAGCCGCATCAGCTTCATACTCTCTCCCCATGCAAGTTCTGTTATCCGGTAGTTTGGACTTTGGAGTGTGGACTCGTAATATCTTGCATTTACCGCTGTTTCTGAGTAGGAAAAAAAATGAATATTCTACTCGATTGGGCCTTTTGGATATATATAATCTAAATTTAAATTTCTGCCTGGGAATCGAGTTTTCTAGCTATTATTTGAATATATATTTTCCTTTAGAGTTTTTAGGGGTTTAAATTCAGTGAAAGCAAGTGATGTGTGTGTGTGTGTATTTATGTATGTGTATGTGTGTGTGTGTGTGTGTGTGTGGTAAACCTGTTTGCTAGCTTCAAAACGATGCAAATTTCGACTTTCTTTTCAAAGAAAAGGTTTTCCGGCAAAAAAAAATTAGCAGTCAAGAGTTGGATTATCTTGCATTACTTTTGAAAAAGCACCTCCTTTTTGCCATCTGAACATCATTGGAAGGGAGGGATTTATGAATCCAATTACCATAGCTGAGAGCATACTTTGATTGACCCAACATTTTTAATTATGTTCTAGTAGACTTTTTTGTTGCTTGTATTGCTTTCCACCTTTGTCTGTCCTCCTTTTTCCATTTTGAGGTCGTCTTATGTAATATAGATCCAATAAGCTGTTTCATTTAGAACACATTAAACGATGGTGAAGGCTGTGGCTGTTCTTGGCAGCAATGAGGGTGTCAGTGGGACTATCTACTTCACCCAAGAAGCTGATGGTAAGTTGGAAATCCTGTCTGATCACCCAGCAAGTGTAGATGTCTATTTTTCACATTTTGAAAGACATTTTTGTTGCAAATTTTCAGGCTCTACAACAGTAAGTGGAAATATTTCTGGCCTTAAGCCTGGTCTCCATGTTCATGCACTTGGGGACACAACAAATGGTTGCATGTCAACTGGTATAGTCCAAAGAGATGATGTTTGTTTCTTCGTATCTAAAGCATCCAGTCCAAGAGCAAACCCCACTTTGCTCCACACTAATCCCTTTTGTCTTTAATTTTATTTTTAATCTACCTGCTTACAGGACCACATTTCAATCCTGCTGGCAAAGAGCATGGTGCTCCTGAGGATGAGAATTGGCATGCTGGTGATCTTGGAAATGTCACTGTTGGTGATGATGGTATGTGCTGTGTTTACCTCTATCCCCTTGGTCATTCGTTGACAGCTTCCCAATCGTTGGACTCTATCATGTTCTATAATATGCAGGGGAGTAATCCAACTTTCAGGATGAGCTGCTGAGATCTTTCTTGCCCGCCCCACTTTATATGAAAAGCCAGCGGCAGCTAGTGTTTAAGTTCCTAGTTCTATCTCCCATTTATCATCCGTGAGTCATCTACTGTAGTTGCCCTCCTGTTTATTTTACTCAACCTTAACTCCATTGCAACCAAGTATTTTTCATTTATCTGTGATTTTTATATTTGTTGGGGGGAGGCTACTGGCTACATGTACCAAGGGAAAGGTGAACACTTCTATGAGTACCCTTGATCTTGACTTGCCAAAGCAGCTGTAGCCAAATCAAGTGGCTCATAGAAGTTAACTGGCCAGTCCTTGTGAGATCTCTTTCTTTGATCTCCGTCAACAATCTGCTTACCGAACTTCTCATGTTCTTTTGTTTTAGTCTTTTTTCTTTTAATTATTGCTATTTTTAACTTTTTTGGATGGGTAAAGAGAAGGGAGAGAAGAGGAAAATGGCATAGGATTTAGCCTTTTTAAGAGACCCTTCTCAAACATCAATTGTTAATACGGGTCACCTTCCAGGCAAGCTGCTTTGATTTCCCAGCAGTTTGCATCTAATGGTGCCTACAGTCTTCTACCAAAAAAGTTACTAAAAAATAATATGCAGAGCAAATTGTTTCGGCTGTTAGTTACCTGATAAGAAGGCTTAAGATGGGTATGTATTTTGTTCTGACACACAGTGGTGCACTAATGGATGGTATGTCTGTTGTCATACAGGGACAGCCAAGTTCACAATAATTGACAAGCAGGTGTGTTTCATTTTCTGTTTAAGTTTTACTTTTGCACATATCTTTAGTTACTTTTCACTGATGTATTTTACAATTTTGCAGATTCCACTTTCTGGACCAAATTCCATTATTGGAAGAGCTGTTGTTGTCCATGAAGATCAGGATGATCTTGGCAAGGGTAAACTCTTGAAACACACTGCTTGAAATCGTTCTGTTTTAGTTTTTATTTTCTGTATATTCATGATTAAAGCCAGCTATATGTAAACCAGTCTGAGTCACAATTGGAGCATCTGTGTTGATAAATTGATTTACTTGGTAAACAAGAAGAGTAAGGGCTTTTATTTTGTTTTTGTTTTTGTGGGGGTAAAGGTCACCACTTTAAGCTAAAGCTCTAGATATTTAGGGTAAATATTAGAAAATTGAGATTTTGATACCCCCTTTCAAGTTTGTCAGAGGTTAAAATAATGATGTTACTCTCAAGTCTGAAGCCTTTGAATTGGTTTCTAATATGGACTTCTGTTATTGAATTTTTCCCATTTCCCCAAGTGCTGTTGAAGTTATTCTAGAAAAAGCTGCATTAGGGCATGTTTGAACACACTCTGAATTCTCAAAATTGCCAAAACTTCTCATAATTCTCAAAAATTTTCATAATTTGATTCCCAAGCATCACTCAAAACAAAAACTTTTCAATTTCAAATTTTCAGTTTTTTCATTTAATCATTACCTAATCATTATTCAAACATAAAAATCAATACAATTTTTACAAATTTCAAAACAAAATACAAAAATCAATACAACTTTTACAAACTTCAAAACAATTTTTTTTTTTTTTTTTAAAGTAAAAGTAGAACTTTTGTTGATAGGAAGCCCAAGTATACAGAAAATGCCTAAGTTCCACTAAGCACTAGTGAGGGATACAATCAAATCATGAAAAATGTCTCATTATGTAACGACCCGACCCTATATATTTTTTTTTTTAGGGATAAAATTTGAATAATTTTATTAAGGCTTTATTATTATTATTATTATTATTATTTTCCTCTTCTTAGTCAAACTCCTTCTACCGGATTTTTTTTTTATTTTTCTCTTCTTTGAATTTCAAACGCGTAATCTATCCACTCACATCACATGCACATGCACGTCTCTTTTTTTTTTTCTAGGGTTTTCTTCTAGGTTCTCAAACATATATTCATACGGATGCAAGCCGCAATGCCCCATCGTGAATCCTCCTCTCACGCATCAAACGTACACATGCACGATTCCTTCCTTTTCCTCCGCTTGCACGACACTGCATTTATTTATACACTCACGCACACAGAGCACTTGCCACAAACCTCCTCCCCTCAAACCGTAGCACACGTCCGAGAAGGCAAGCTCCACCATCTCCCTCAAGCTCGTCCAGCAGACCACCTCTCCCTCCACCGTAAATCCCACTGCCGCGTTGGTTCACTTTCCTCCACACACAACCACTGCACGCCACCGGGAAACCGCAGCACCACCTTGCCACAGCCAAGCCTTCACTTGCGCCACTGCACGCACGGCAACGACGCCTCTGTTTTCCACACCCAAAAACAGAGCACTGAGCTCTCCGACCGTGAGCCACAGCCAGCCACCCTCAGCCACAGAACTCGCCGACGCCACCACTGACCACCATAGAATACTTCGGACCACCCTCAGCCGCCAAAGCACGCCGTAGCAGACCCCGCACCACTTTTTTGCACGTCCGACAGAGCATGCAGTCGCCTTCTCCACGGTAGCCACCTCTAGAGGCGCCGAACCCCCTCTCCGACGGCACAGAAACCGCCGACCTGCAACCCAGTGGCACCCACTCCGTCCCGGTAAGCCACGACCGTCGTCGTTCACCTCTTTCTCTCGGTTGTTTTTCGGTTTGGCAGAACTCTTTTTCTCTCATCCCGTAAACTCTCTCTCACTTTTCGTCTCTCTCTCTCTCCCTCACAGCTTTGCCGCCTCACTCGCCACCCTCTCCTCAGCCTCCGCTTCGTCGCGTGTTTCCTCTCTTGGTAAGGATGTCGCACGGCTTAGTTTTCCCCTCAAGATACCTGTCTTCAAGTTGAAGTCTTAAGTTTCTGTCGGTTTCAATTACTGAAGGGTAGTTTCTTTTATTTTTTAAATTACATTTTTGTCCCTTAGTTATACCTCAAGCAGCATACGTATTGAACTAATAGTTTATATTGAGCTTTAATTTTAGTTTTACGTGGACTCTTATTTACGGGCCGGGTTTTAAATCTTTTGTTATAAAGATTATCAGTTTAGATTAATTAGGATTTTAGGTTTAGAAAATATAGGATATTTTTTATAGTTTAGATTTCCAATAAAATCTCTTGTTTAATTAGAAATTTATGTAAATTACGTGTTTATTTTTATAGGCGACCGATTTCGTACCGAAAATAGTGGTTTAGCGTTGCAAGGTAAGTAGCATGATCATATCCTTACGCTTATGTACAGTGAGCTGTTTGTCTTTTTATAAAAGATATTATGCATGTATGCCCTTTATTGGAAGCCCCTTTTTACGTACCCAAAACATGATGAAATTATTTATAAAATGCATGATTTTATGTGAAAGATTATTCATAAAATTAATTAGGAAATGCATGATTTTATGAGAGAGTTATTTCATAAAATATTTATGAAAAATCATGATTTTATACGATGAAACATGTATCACGACGTTTATGAAAGAATGCGATTTTGTTTGAAATCTATGATGCGATATGACAAGTATGTATGTGATTTCTTTTGAAATCTATGAAATGACAAGTATGCAAGTATGATTTGATAAAATATGTAACGGCCTATGTTATGATATGAAAATGGTACCTATGTTATGGGCATATTGCATTGCAGGTCGTACATGCTGGTAGTGCACCCAGTATTGTCTTCCTTATGTATGGATTCCACAACCCGCGGCCACGGGCGGAATCGGAATCTTTTTAGATTCGCTAACCCTAACTCACGGGGGTCAACAGTGGGTAACGGCCTATGATAAGTGAAAGATAAGTTAATATTCATGCTCATGATTTTTATGCATGTATTTATGAATATGCACGCTTTTCAAGACACTTTATGTTTATTATGTTTACTGTATGATGTGTTGCTTATTGAGTATTCGACTCATTTTAGTTTATTTTTCATGTTTTAAACCCCCCCAGGTGATGACATTTATGAAGTTGAGACTGCAGGACAGGACTTGACTCCGGGAGACAAGGCTGAGACCTAGACAGATTTTGCTATGATTATTTCTATGGTTTAAATAAATTATTTTGATAAGCACATAAGACTTCTGTACTTTTAATAAATGCTTCCGCAGATTTTATTTTAAATTTTCAGTATTTATTGAAGTTTGTTATTTTATGAAATTCTTTCGTATCTGGCGCGTTGTTAAAAAGGAAAAACTTTTTATATTTAAGTTTAGTAGTAGCACACTGGCTCCTCAAAAATTCTAAAATGTCTTTTCGGGAACGGGGTGTTACACATTACAACTAATGCCCGATGCCCAAGAAAATAAAGCATTATAAAAGAATCTCTTCAGCTCATCCAAGAAACGCTCCGTCTTCAAACATTTTTTTTGTATTAAAACAAAAATAATATTAAAAAATAATATTCAAACAATTTTCTAATTTTATAATATTTTTATTCAGCTTCTTCTCTCTCATTTCTCAAAACCAAATAAAACATCTTCACTTAAACCATTTCACTACTATTCACAAAATTCTGATATACTCCAAGTGTCCAAACATGCCCTTAGATTGGTTTCTTCTTGTAGAGGTACTTGTAGATTAGGGCTGTATATTTTACTGTCTCCCATTTTCCTGTGATAATCACTGTTTTTTATGTACTTATTCCATTTTTTTATGCATTTGCCAATGCATTTGGATTTGCTTCTTAATGCTAATGAATATCTGGACATCAACTCTTGCTTGACAAATTGATGCTTCTAGATTTCCCAGCATCAATTTGAGGGGGGGTGTCACGGAGATATGATTTGAGTATCATTATTGTAATTTTAGTAATGTTTTCCTTTATAGTTAGATACTTTCCTTTCTAGCTAGATATATACATAACTGTGTAAATACTTACCTTGTATAGATATTAGGCGCTGGAAATCTGGAATTTATTGTGTAAAATCCCTTCTATATAATGAAAGAAATCCCTATGGAAAGGGTATTCAGACCAATTTGACAGAGAATCCATATGGTCATGTTAACTAGGATTTCTTATGTTACTTGGGTGGTGTGGTTTTGGAGAAAGATGAATTTCATGGATTAGGCATTGCATTACTACAGCCCCTTTTTTTTGGTTTTGGTGAATGGTGCGCTGGAGGGTTTCTTTAACAGCTCTAGGGGATTAAGGCAAGGGGACCCTCTTTCCCCTTTTCCGTTTGTCATTATTATGGATGCACTTAGTCGTATGTTGGAAGCAGTTGTTGTTGATGGAGGTTTTCTTTCTGGTTTCTCTGTGGGAGATGTTAATATTTCTCATCTTGTCTTCGTTGATGATACTTTACTTTTGTGTGAGCTGGACAATGGTCATATTCTATATTTGAGGGCTCTTCAGATTTGTTTTGAAGCTGTCTTTGGCTTGAAGGTGAATCTTTTGAAGTCTGAAATGGTTCCCGTGGATATAGTGAATAATGTTCAGGATTTGGCGAACATTCTGGGTTGTAAGGTCTCTTCGCTGCCCTTGAAATATCTTGGTCTTCTGTTGGGGGCTGCTTTCAAGGCAAAATCTATTTGGGAGGGTGTGTTAGAAAAAAATGATAGAAGGTTGGCAGGTTGGAAAATGATTTATTTGTCTAAGGGCGGTAGATTAACTCTTATCAAAAGTATGTTATCTAACCTCCCTTCATACTTTCTTTCCTTATTTCTGTTACCTGCTAGTGTGGCCTCTCAAATTGAGATGATGTTTCGTAATTTTCTTTTCGGAGGTATTGGGAAGTAAGCTTAAGTTTCACCTTGTTGGCTGGGATAAAGTTTGTTTTCCGGTATCTTGTGGTGGTTCGGGGGTGCATAATTTGAGGATCTTCAATAAAACACTTTTGGAGAAATGGTTGTGGAGATATCACCAGGAAGGGGAGAGTTTGTGGAGAGTCGTTATAGATTCAAAATACAGGGAGTCTTAGGAGGGTTGGTGTGTTTTTCCTACTCTTTACCAGATGTCTAGTGACAAAAGAAGCTTTGGTGGCTGGCTTGTTGGTGTGTTATTGTGATATCCCATATGATAAGGATAAGGGTTGGTGGTGTATGGGATCCCACATTACTTGAGAATGAGAAGTTCTTGTTTCAATGGGGCTCCAATTGTATCATTGACTATTCATTTTGGAGTATAGGTTATGTGGTTTGGGCCTTCCATTGGGGTGTTACAGTTCTAATGGTTCTTTCCATTGGAATGTCAGTTTTGTTAGAGCAGCTCATGACTGGGAACTTGGAATGTTTGCTGATTTTTTTGACAACTTGTATGCTATGTTCTTTTGTTTGGTAATGTGATGGAGGATAGGGTGATTTGGACTCTTGATGGAAATTCTAGGTTCTCGGTGCGTTCCTTTCTTGTGTAAGAAAAATGGGGAATCCGTGGATTTTCTATTGTTACTTGTGATGTGGCTAGGTTCTTGTGGAATGAGATTACTAATGATTGGTGTGGTATGGGTTATGCCTGGCAGAGTGTGGAAATTTTAAAGTGCTGGACAGGTATTAGGGGAAATATTGACATCGCTGCTGTGTGGAAGATGATTATTCCTCTTTGTATTATGTGGTGTTTGTGAATGGAGAGAAATAAGAGGTGCTTTGAAGACCAGGAGCCATTCCTTGGATGAGCTGAAGAGATTTTTTTTATAATACATTATTCTCTTGGGCGTCAGAGTATTTAGTTGTAATGAGGGCAGTTTTCATGATTTGCTTGCATCTCTCATTGTTGTTTATTGGTACTTAGGCTTATCGTGTGTATACTTCCTGTGTACTTGAGCTAAGCCTTTTCCTATTAATAAAGTTTACTTTTACTTAATAAAAAAAAATTATTGCCACTTCGAACTTAATATAATTATTTGATATGTAGGGGGACATGAGCTTAGCAAAAGCACCGGAAATGTTGGTGGCTGAGTAGCTTGTGGTATGTAAATTATCCAGATCACCCTGAAGCATAATCGATGCATAATTCGAACATAATTTATAGCCCATTTTTAATTTGGCTTTGTGTCCAATTTTTAGCATGTGTAGGTGTTACCAACGCGCTCTCTCTCTCTCTCTCGCTCTTTGGAAATAGCATATATTGTCTATTTGATCTATGAAAAAATCTGCATTGTGATTTTTTCTTTATTCTTTTGTCTTGTCTTTTACCTTCTGCTCGCATGATGTTTAATATTACCTCGGAATTTTGTGCAGGTATTATTGGTCTGCAAGGATGAACTGCTGCTCCCAAAACCGTTAATCTAGTGTGTAGAGCATTATCTCCTGCAATTAGGCTTGTGAAGGACTTCCTGAGTACTCTTCTAAATAAATGACAAACCTCTTTCTTATCAGTATTACATAAAGTTCATCAAATTTTCATTTGCCTTAGTTGTAATGTTCTCATACGATGCACGTAAGGGATTTACCAAGCAACCCCCAGTGTATCTCAATCTAACATTCAAGGGTCATAGCATTTTTTTCATGCTAGATCTTATTAGAATAACCAGTGAACCAAACATCTCACTTGCACACAACAAAGTACGAGAGCATCGTAACCCTTATCCAAATATCATTGACGATGAGATCTCTTTGTTTGGTCATGAGAAAATTACAACTCATTGAAAAATGCAGGCATCACTATAACTTATCAACACCCCCACAAAGCAAGCAACTGGGAATCAGAAGGGTTTGCAAGATACCAGATTTTTGTTAAAATAACTAGAAAAATGGACAGCACTTAAAGATACATCGATTACAAAATCGATGCGCGCATTTAATAGTAAAAAAATCCCTCTGGTAGAAATACCCACTAGGTTGTAAGTGGGTATTTCGAATCAAGTATAAGGCAGATGGAACTATAGAAAGACACAAAGCTAGATTGGTAGCTAAAGGCTACACTCAACAAGAAGGATTGGATTTTTTTTGACACTTTTTCTCCAGTAGCAATGATTACTTCCATTTGCTTGTTATAGTTGTTATTAAAAATTGGCATATTCACCAATTAGATGTTAATAATGCATTTTTACATGGTGAATTGCATGAAGAAGTTTATATGGAGTTGCCCCTGGTTTGGTTGTCAAAGGAGATAATAAAGTTTGTAAACTTCTTAAGAGTTTATATGGCTTGAAACAAACATCCAGACAATGGTTTGCTAAACTATCCATAGCATTGCTTGATTATGGTTTTACTCAAGATATCTCAGATTGTTCTTTGTTTATCAAGAAATCTGAATCATCCTTCATAGCTTTACTAGTCTATGTAGATGATATTCTGTTGGCCAGTGACAGCTTGATTGAAATATAATTGCTTAAAACTTTTCTACATGATAAGTTTACAATTAAAGATTTGGGGGAACTCAAATATTTTCTCGGATTGGAGATAGCAAGATCTAAAACTGGCATATCAATTTGTCAAAGGAAGTATGTTCTAGACATACTTGAACAAACTGGAATTCTTGGTGCCAGACCTGCAGCTTTTCCAATGGAATCGAATTTAAAGCTCTCTGCTTCAGATTTAGATTTGTATGAAGATCTTTCAGCCTACAGAAGATTAGTTGGGTGATTGTTATACTTAACAATAACTCGACCTGACCTTGCCTATTTAGTCCAAGTTCTTAGTTAATTTTTAGTCAAACCAGCTGTTAGTCATTACCAAGCAACCATTCGAGTTCTCAAGTATCTAAAGGCAACCCTTGGACAAGGATTATTCTTTCCAGCTTCATCAGAATTGCAGCTCAAGGCTTTCTCAGACAGTGATTGGGCAGGGTGTATTGACACTCAAAGGAGTGTAACAAGCTTTGCCATTTTCTTGGGTGATTCATTAATTTCATGGAAGAGTAAAAAGCAAGCTACAATAAGCAGATCTTATATAGGGCCCTTGCTTCAACAGCTTGTGAGATTCAATGGCTCCTTTATGCAATGCAAGACCTAGCAATCAACCACCAGCAGCCAACTTTGGTTTATACAGACAGTAAAATCAGCATTATCTATTGCAACTAATCTAGTCCAACACGAGAGAACAAAGCACATACAGATAGACTGTCATCTTATTAGAGAGAAGTTGCAACAAAACATCATCAAGCTCTTCCATGTCCCTTCAAGATTACAACTGGCGGATATTTTAACAAAGCCTCTAGGCTCTCTTCCATTTCATCATACTCTTCGCAAGATGAACATCCTTAATATACATGTTCATCTTGAGGGGGTTGTTGGAATATAGCCTCACAGATCGAACAAATGGAGTTAAAATCTAAAGCTACACGTGTTAAACTGGAAGAGGAGAAGAAGAGTTAATTATTTCTGTTATTATAGTTAGTCTGTTATTTCTCATTTAGCCTTGTATAAATATAGTTCAAGTACTCTGTAATTAATGATCCAATTCCTTTTCATGAAAGAATTTCCAATTCATCTTCTCTGTTTACATCCATGCAATCTCTTCTTACAAGCCAAATCTCGATTCATCTAAAACTTGACAATACATTCCTAGTGGATAAATCCTCCTATAGATTAGTATGACCAAACACAGATGGCTCTCTAACAAGCAATAAAGGAGGTTAGGGTGATGCTTTGAGAGGGCAGCTGCTCTTGCTTTTGCTGCTGTATGAGTCTAGAATTGTCTTACAACATCAATTGGGAGCGACTGACAGTAATTAATCTTTTAATAGCTTGGAGGGTTGTAAGAAGAATGGGGACATGCCACTGACTCCATGAATATGGCCATATTTTGAATGAGCAGCACAGTGCCATGAAAAAAATCTTTGTAGAGGAGATTTTCAGCTTGCTTGGTCACTTTGTAATCACTGATGTTACCATCAGTCAGAGAAGTCATAATCTAGGCTGCATTGCTAATAAATGGTATCATCTATATATAGAAATTGTCTTAAAAGAGATTCAAACTATCTTTATATTATCTGCGTGGGATATTGTTCTATGTACCCTTTCGATTAGTTTGCCAAAACAGCTAGTGAAAAGGAAATAATGATAATAACAATACTATCCTCTAGAGACCTCATCACTTTATCTTCTAATCACATGGTGCCAATTAGACTAGAACCCAGACTGCTATAATTACCTCCTCTGTGTGCTACTCTCAGGCAGAAGGCTGAAAACCATATGTCCCAACAACCATACAAAGAACCACTATATGATTACCAACAAAGTTTACTCTGTCAGTGCAGAAACACAATAGGAACTGTTTGTTCAAGCGATCATTGAAATTGGGATTGAGTGAAAAGTTAAGAGTCGAAGACTCCCTGCTGTTCCAATTACTAAAGAAACCTTATGATTTGACAACTCCCAAACAAATTTAAGGCACAGTTTGTTACCTATTCTAGAGTTGAGCTAATGCTCACCAAACTTTATTACAGCGAGATTTGCGATTGAATCACAAATCTCGCTTCCTTTCTTCAGTATTTGTAATTAGAAATTTCAATAAGATAAAGGTACTTCTCAAAAAAATTCCAAAAATGCTAATTCAAAACCATATATCATATGGTGCCCATTTCAACAAAAACACAATTGTGAACTACTTATTGCAACCATGCTTTTTGGTGAAATCAAATTAAACTGATGAAGTCCCAGCTGATGACGTAGGAACAGAAACTAAGTATACATCTCGAGATTTTCAAATCATTCAAACACTGGAATAAAATCTCCACACTTTTATGTGAAATGCCACATTGGGCACGTTTCATTTGTAAACACTCCATGGCTTCCAGTAAACCATAAAATCTCTTCCTGCTACTTATGCAGCCAAGTATACCACTTCATGGAGTATCAATTAAATTTCTACAATTAGATCTTTAAACAGACGTACCATTTGAAAGCTTGTAAAACTTATTTTGCAAGTAATCAAGAATTGCGTTGAAGAACACAAAAGGCATAGTCCGCATATGAGAGCTCATAACATTTGTGCACAAGAATGTCATAGTTCTTTTAAATCTTTATATGTTTGAAAGAGAAATAATTTGTATAGTTCTAGGGTGTGCAAGCCCCACACACCTTCCTTTGAAAAATGTAGGCAAATAGGCACTATTTATTTTCCAAAGGAGGAGTGTGTGAGGCTTAATCGTCCTAAGACTGTATCTAGCATTACTTATGTTGAAATTGCCTAATTAAACACCACCCTGCACCAGTTTAGTCTGCTCTAGCCAGTTTAGTCCTAAGGTGTTACCAATGCGCTCTCTCTCTCTTTTGAAAATAGCGTATATTTGATCTATGAAAAAATCTGCATTGTGGGTTTTTTCTATATTCTCTTGTCTTGTCTTTTACCTTCTGCTCGCATGATGTTTAATATTACCTCGGAATTTTGTGCAGGTATTATTGGTCTGCAAGGACTTCCTGAGTACTCTTCTAAATAAATGACAAACCTTTGCGTTGGGTCTGTATTTGTGATCTAAAATTGGGTGCTTGTGCTTTGTTTCCTTTTCATGTAATGCCGACCTCTTTCTTATCAGTATTACATAATGTTGAACAAATTTTCATTCGCCTTAGTTTTAATGGGTCTTCTTTCTTCCATCAGGTTTAAATTGCCTTTTTCATCTTTGTTCCTGATGATAATACGAAAACGTTACGAATAATTGTGATTGTATATGGTCTAACAAGCTAGAATAACATTCGTTGTATAATACTGTAGCCATCCTGTGATGTGGCATACTTCCACTGAGGGCAAATCCTTTATTATTATTATTTTAACTTCTCAATGTTCTCATCCGCATGCACGTAAGGGATGCACAAAGCAATCCCCAGTGTATCTCAATCTATCATTCAAGGTTCATGCATTTTTTCATTAAGATGGCTAGTCCAATGTGGACACACCTAGTCAAAAGTTGATACTATAACCAAAAGTTAACATTCTAGCCAAATTTTGGACTTGGCTAGAATTCTGATTTTTTTTTTTTTTTTCCCACTGAACACCGAAGAAATTTGATGGGTACCAAAATGCCGCTTACACAGTTCTGTACAAATTTGGAACCCAAAACTGTTCCCTCATCCATACATTATGCAACTGAAGAGTGCCTCATATGCACATCAGGTGCCAATAAACAGAAGTCCAAATACAATGGATTCATATGTTAAAATGCAAATTCAGTCAGCGGTCTAGGAATGATAGACCAGCAAAAGAGTACCGAGACGAAACTAGCACAGGCACCGCTTCATGCTGGGCAGCCTGATAATGATGTGTCTTGTCTTTGTGCAGTAAAGCATCAGCAACATATGTGGAGTATAAACTACCCACTTGATCAGTTTCTGTCCCGCGTAAATTGGCACTCTCGATTGGGTGCGTTCCACCAATAGGATAAGAACCTGATGAAACACCATAATGATAACCAGTAGTAGAGGTTGCAGTCACAAAAGGTACAGTGGATGACATTTCACATCTAGCACCAAGATCATAAGCATGGTACTCTCTCATTCAAGTAGAGAGAATCGGCCTGAACAGTCTCTCTCTTTGTGGGGACAATATTTATATGTAAAAGGTAAGGCTGTCTTAGAAGGTGCTCTCCCTGAGGACCATAAGCTCGACAGTCCTTTCCAGCCGGGTAAAAGTCCCGAGGAGTCTCTTCTCTTGGTAGAGTTGCCATGTCTCTGTATACAAGACGCTGATGATCCCTTTCATAAGATGGCAACTGAAATCTACTAGAATCACTATTTGTATAAGGATCCCTAGCAAGTGTTTCCTTCTGATAACGGGGCCACACTTCTCTTACTCTTTCATGAACTTTCCTGTCACCAACTCTAGCGACTTGAGGAAAGTAGATAGGCAACACAGTTGAATGAACTTCAGCCGGTCGAAAAAGCTTTTCAAGATTCCTTGCCTGAATGGAAAAATTACAAAAATACAACGATCCCAAACTACCGGAGACAAAAAAAAAGTGAATCTTATTTGCTTAACAGTAAGTTCTGTTTTGAATTTGTGCTTTTCATTATAATTTTCCTTGATTGCCTTCTTAAAAACACCCTCAGGTAGTGGAAGACAATCTTTCTCAATAGTGAACCGCACCTCAAAATTGATAACTCATCAGTATCCAGATCTACCAAGATAGATGAATAAAATTACAATAATTAGATACAAAACTCAAGCTCCAAGAAAATCTGACCTGAACAGGGAATGCCCCACCTTGGCTCAAGTTTAATGCCACCAGAAGAGGCCGCCTTATAAATCCCACAAAGAAGCTTCAAATCAAAATCATAGAGAAAAAGTTTAATCCCAGGTTTATCATGACATCCTTTTTACTTGTTGTAACACCCATTACACGATAGCGAAAACAATTTGGCTTAGTCTTTGCATTGCACATGAATATCAAACCGCCGAGTTTTTCTTTATTCTTCTCATCACATTGGCTCTTCTTAGTGCCATCATGTTTTTCTTTGTTCTTTTGACTCTCAGTACTACCGTCTGACATACGATGCCTTCCTTCGTTTCTCTCTTTTTGTTTGTGATTTTCCAACTCAATGATCTTCTTCTCTTGGTTATTTTCAGGCTGATGGCTCTTCACCTTATGCTCTTCATCATTGACGTTCTTCTCACTGCCTTCTTCTCTAGAATTTAGCTTTTAACCTCTCCTCCACCAATGCTGCTTTCTATGTTACCCTTCAATACACGCTTATTATTCTCTCTCTGTTTCCACTGAGCCTGTCGACCACCTTTATCTTTTCTGGAGTTCAAAAATTTACTACCAAGAGGCATCTTTGCAATTTTTGATTCAGCCTTTAATGATTTCGGGGTTTTCTTTTTTTGATGACTCTGGTCCAGTAGATGCCTCTGTTTCCTTCTTTTTATAATCTTGTTTCATAGGTGCCTCGACAGGAGAGTCTGATTTGTTTTTGTTATCTTTTTGTTCCTTCATGTAAGACTCTGGTTCAGTAGGTGCCTCTGCAGGAGTCTCTGCTTCCTTTTTTTTTTTTCCCCTGTTCCATATTTCCACAAACCAAGAGGCTGCCTGATCAAGATGTTTCCCAGCAAGCACGTTGCCAATAAAAAAGCTTTTTCTTTGTTTTCTATTAACTAGAAGCAAACTGGATTAAACTATTCAGATAGGATGATACAAAAACAAGAAGAAAATGAGAATAAGGAAGTCATAAGCATTTAGTCAATTGATTATTTTTATCTAGGCTCCATGGACTTGCATCCAATTCTTCAGATATTCTGATTCAATTAAATTGGAAGAAGTAAAAGTTCAAAAACTTGAAAAAAAATGAATGCATTATGTATTAGAATACATGTGTACTGCCAAAATTGTTAGTGAAAATAAATGAGAGAGAGAGAGAGAGAGATCCCCATAAGCACCAATTTATGTGCAAGCTTGATAAATTATCAAGCACATCAATCAAAATAAGGTCAACACAATAAAAAAAAGTAAGTTACCATCTTTACATACTGGCTTCCTCTCATCTGTGAAGGCTTGGGTTCAGCAAATTTATTTCTATCAAGAACAGGGTAAACTTTTTTATAAGTGGAAAAAGGTTAAATAAAAAATGTCCATCAACATCAACTGTTATCTAAACCATAATTTTCAGTTGTCATCCTCTTTATCTCCTCCCAGATCGGGAATTGCCACATAGTGAAAGAGGTGAAGCAAGGGAATTCTAATATCGAAGGGATCAAGGACTTCCTGGATCAGAGTTCCTTAGGAGTCAGAAAGCAGTCGCAAAATCCAGTTGGAATATGTGCTTCTTCCTAGTTTCAATAACAAATGGATTTGAAAAGATGGAAAATTTACTTGAAACCTGCTCCATTGGTTAATTTATTTTTTATGCAGGATGAATGCAACAACAAATTGTTCATTGATAATTTGGAAGAATTGACAGGGGTGCCTGTTTTGCTATAAGATCATCTGATCTAAAAAATCTATTCGATATCTTTAAAGAAAGTACCAGAAGTGGAAACATAGAGTGGGAGGCTTTTTTGCTGAAAAGCTATCCAAGAATTCAAGAACTAGAAAGACATATGAAGTGCAAAAGAAAGACACCCAGCAAGACAAGTGAGAATCTAAGTAATGCATAGGAAGCTCTACCGTCAAATATAACTCTAAAAACAAAAGCATTTATGTTTGCTCAGTCAATTCCAATCTCAAAATAAGCAGCACTTGTACAACTTGACCCATCTTTCGATTAAGCCAACTAGGATGATAAGTATACCTCATACTAGATCATGGCATGCCCTCCTTCACCTGCATAGTGTGCTTTTGAACACACTGTCTTTATATTTTCTTAGGTCAACTTCTTCCAAAATGGAGAAAATAAATTAACTTTGATCTAGAAGACACCCACAATAAATAATCTTTGGGCAATATCACAGCAGCCCTATCTTTTCACTTCCTTTTGCTTTTCTTTCCTCATACATACTACTTAGGTACTTCATATAAAAAGAAAGCACCAATAAAGTTATCTTCACAGCTCTAGCACTGGAAACTATGCTATTTCTCGCCATGAATAGTCTAAGTGAGCAATACAACAATTTGAATACTGCCTAACGCAGCCAATTACTTTTTAATGAATTGAATATCATCTAATGTAGTTCAATATCCCTATCAAAAAACGCAGTTAAAAAACACCATCACACAACTTTTGGGGGGAATTCGAGAAAGGAACAATTTTCATAACCTCATTTGTTTTCCCTCCCTATCCTCATAGATCTTTCAGTGACTTTTCTAGAAATACACCAAAAAAGTAAACTCTGTACCGTTATTATCGATAGAAACATTATTTCCAGTCGGCACTCTTGTGGTGGCTCGCGCATAATGACCTCGACAAAGCATAATGCCGTAAGAATATCGACTAAGTCTAAACTAATTCAAACTCTAAATGCCCTGAAAGCCATCTCAATTTTCTCCTTCAGAAACTCACATTAGACAAACTAAGTACTTCTACCATGTGAAAAACATCTTTAATCCAATGAATAAAATCAAGCAGTGAATTTTATAAATCTCACGATGAATCATTCACATCGATAAATCCATGAATAGAACAACAAAAATGCATCTACCTAAAAAATCAGAGTTTAGTTCAACCTAGCCTAAAAGTAATACCACAATGGGTGGAGACTCGCACTTTAGCGCGTTAAAAACTCTACAATACCAAGCACCAGAAAATCCATTTTATTTTCTAACTTCTACCTTCCCTACCTTTTCTTTTAAACAAACCCAGTTAATTTCCATGAGATTAAAAGCCAAAAAACAGAGTAAAAAAAAAAGTTCCAATTAAAACCCTAAGACGGAGATAGATAGGAAGAGATTACCTGGCGAAGCAGAGAGAAAGAGAGAGGGCGACTGTTAAAAGCGAGAGAAAATGATCGAGCACCGTCCAGTAGATCTGGAAGAGAAGAAGTGTTAATTAATCGTATATTATATCTGATTCTGTTTTTCTTTTTTAGGCTCATATACAATCGAAAAATTTAATTATACGTATTGATTAATTAAAAAATAAATTTTTTAAAAATAATGTTAATTTGAATTTTGAATTTAAAATATAAAGACAATAATATTAATACGTAGATCAGTATATAAACTTGATTATATATAACAAAATTATGTATGAATTGAATATATTGGCATCCTCATCGTTTTTTTTCTTTTAAAAAGAAATATTCTAAATACATGCACACTAATTAAAAATATGTAAGTTTATTTTTTTATTCTCATAATAATATTCTTTCAATTGTTTTCAAAAAAATCTTACTTGACATCTTCCATTTCTTTCTATTTTCTTCTTTTCCTTTCCATATCCACCTTTCATTTCTCCTGACACCTTCTATTTTTCCTTGTCCCTTCCTTGTCTCACGTTCCTCTCTCTTCCTTTATCTTCTAGTGATGGGACCTCCCCTTTGGACTGGGGCCTAGTAGACTTACTTTGGGTCGTGTATATTTTATCACTGCCAGTACCTATAATGAGAGAAAAATTAGTGTTATTGATGAGTGTTAAACCACCAATTTTACTTTAACCTAATGGAAAAATACATATTTAATTACCTATTTGTATCTTAACAATAAGCATTAAGTGTTGCTAAAAACACCAAAGTTTGTATCGAATACTAATATATTTAAACTATCTAGTGTGTTAAGACGTGGGAAAATATATATATATATATATATATATATATAATTGGTTGCTTGCAGTTACTGATTATTACATTCAAAGATTAAACTTCATGGTTTTATAAGTTGGGAATAGACTTAACCCTTTCTTAGAATAACCATTGAGTTGTATCATAGTGATTTGACTCTCGAAGCCAATGTGTGACAGTATTAAGATCATGCTAATTCCAACGTAGCTTTGGTGTACTCAAGACTCCGTGACAGAACGTCTCCATCTCAGGACAACATCTCACAATTACAATTTACATTCTCCAAAGATGGAGAACTCGAAGGAATTATAAGCTGATCCAGAGCAAAACTTTGTGAGGTTTGATAAGCCCTCAAGTTCTAAGTATGTTAATTTGTTGAGTAATCGCCACATTTGCTTCACTATCTTCCGTTGCTACAATTTCTATAATCCTTTTGCATTTGCTTATAGTCATTATTTTGAGTTGCAGCAGAGTTCTAACTGCATGTTGAGGGTTTAACCAAATTGATCAATTCGTGAGAATTCAATAGTTTCAATCCTACCAAATTTGGAAGAGATACTGAGGATGGCACTAGATTTTTCAATTTGGCGCATCGTGATAGTCGGAGAATTTCCAAATTATGAAAAAGTGGGCATGGTTGGGTATTTTCTTTCCACAAATGTGTAACTGTAAGCATAGGTAGATGCTTGAGCACTAGTTGTCTTAATCGTGGGACTACCAAATCTTGTTTTTCTCGATCAAGAAGTTCGTAAGCTGGGAATATTTTCTCCCAGCCACAATTAGATACTTCAAACATCAACAGATTTGGTAGTCTTGCAAGGAACGTCGTAGCAAGACCTGAAAACTGGCCATTCATCAAGTTCCATTTCAATTAGCTTAGGGAACACAAAAAGTCCGGTTGCTCCTTTTTTTGTGACTCTTTCTTCCGTCCCTGACCATTAGGGGTGTACAGGAACTGACCAAACTGGCAGCAAACGACTGGAACCGGCCACTAGAGTCAGGAACCAGCCAAAATCGATGAAGAACTAGCCGGCGTGTGGCAGTTATTTGCTCAACTGAAACAACGCACGTCGTTTTAGCCTTAATGTATGGGAAAAAAAAAATGTGGAATGACGCCGTTTGATTTAAAACCAAACGGTGTCGTTTCGATATTATATCGTCTTCTACCTCCCTTCTTCTTCCCCAATCAATTTCTAGTTTCTTTCATCCTCTCTCTCTACTCTCTCAGACCACTATTGTCGCTAGCTCAAACTGAGAACCTACCGTGACTGCCAGAGTCGATACGACTGGTTTTTCTCCTCTCCATCGACCGATTACGGCTGGTTATTAAGGCGTGTGACTCTTTACTATTTTGCCCCTCTTGCTTTTCAAATAGAGTAATGCTACTCATCATCCTCTCATCATCCCATGATGTGTCATTAGATGATTGAATGTTATTTATTATGTTTTACTTGTGAATCTATCATTTAATGCCGTCTTGAAAAGTAATAGAAATAAGAGTGCAGGAAAGGTGTTCGCAAAAATGCTTCACAGAGTTGAATTCATTTCACGAATACAATTGAAAGGCTACGAATACTTTATGGGTTACCACTTGAGAGTTTTGGTAACCCATAAAGTCCTAGACAAATTAGGTTGGGGAATGAAAGTCTCGTTGTTGGATCTATCCCGTCTTCTCTCTCGACAATTTCCTCTAATACCCCACAACCTGTTATTATGAGAGACTGCAATTCCTGGAGACTTGCAGCAACCGAGGCTGTTGGAA
This sequence comes from Juglans regia, assembly GCF_001411555.2. Classification (NCBI taxonomy): domain Eukaryota; kingdom Viridiplantae; phylum Streptophyta; class Magnoliopsida; order Fagales; family Juglandaceae; genus Juglans; species Juglans regia. Next base: position 29,509,481 of record NC_049908.1, read on the forward strand.
ACAAACTTTTCAAACTCTCACACAATGAAACATCAATATGAAGTAGTTTTGGAAAGTTGTACATATCGCGTTGATGGGAGTCCTTGATATTCCATATAATTTCCAACTTTTCCATTTTAGAAATTTTCAATATCTCCAAGCTCGGGACTGGCTTCTGTTAAATTCATGACAACACTGAGTTTCATTTAAGATATCACAAAATACATGAACACAGATAATATATTTTACCATCTCCATTACTGGTAGTTAAAATAATTAAATTAAAGAGACGGAACTTGAATTCTATCATAATCGTAACTCTCTATTCTCAGATTTTGAACTGAAACTTTTTTTCCTGGTTTCATTACTCAACAAGCAAATTGGACCTCTTCCTTTTTTAATTTGTTTTTTCTTGCTTCTTTCTTGGCTTTTGAATCTCTAGTGTAAAAATTCTATTTGTATTTTGAATTGGATTTGTGGTAGGCGAAAATGGCTTAAAATAAAGAAATAACAAAACAAATTTAAAACTATTATTTTTATAATTTAGCTAAACTGATAGATAATCTAATGTGACTGGCTAAAACAATAAAAAAATATGTAAAAACTTTAAATAATGAAAACCATGATATATATAATATGGAGAACTGAGTATTTTTTTAGTAATTATCATATTATGATTAAGTATACCATTTAAAGAGATTAATTAACTAAATTCATCAACTTAATTAAAGACATCAAAATGATTTTATAATTTTGGGATGTAAAATTTTCATTCACTTTCATGAAAATGATGTCAGTTCTACGTCTTCTACCTAAATGTGAAAATCTTAATAGAGCTAAATAATTTATAATCTCTTACCTTATCCACCCAGAAAAGGGGTTGTTGAATTGACATCTGAGAATACTGCCTCTCTTCAACTGTTTTTTCAAAACTCACAAGTCCTAAAGCAAATAGTACCTCAACTTTCTCGCATTCTTCAATCGACATCTTTTTTAGCATCGGCCATTTTGAAATATGCAGTCCCTTGTAAAAACACTCAAGTCTCTGTAAATTTTCAAGAACCAAAGAAGTTACTTGAGGGAACTCGAACTCCAACATCCTTCCCACTGTTTCTCCTCCCTCAGCCTCAACAATTTCCTCCAGTACCCCACAATCACTAATTCTAATTTGCTTCAATTGCTTAAGACAAGTACCGATCGAGGCTAGAAACAAACTATTAAGACTCGCACATTTTGAAACATGAATTCTTTGTAGATTTTAAAACCTGAGAATTGTTTGGGGGTCTTTACTACATACACGCTTTATTTTGGGTAGATTCCATAAAAGCAAATTTGTCAATTTAGGAAAGGCAACTTGCAGGATTAAGTCATTACAAATTTCAATTAAAAAAAAAAAAAGGCACTTGCTTCGATTAAAGGCAGAGCAGAGAAAATTGGTTTGTGGAGCTGCATGCATGTTTAGGTCTTGTCCGAATCTACCTTAATTCATATCATCTAATTATTACAAGTTTTTCAAAATTTTCAACAAAATACAATAAATAATCTAACATTTTCAAATCTAAAATATATATATATATATTAAAAAATAATATTTTGACAATATTTTAATCAACTTTTAATTTTCATCTCAACTATTTTCATCTCAATTCACTATTCAAAAAAAATCTCAATTCACTATTGAAACAATATTTTTGTGTCATATCTAGTAATCTAGAATACATGTAATTAGAAGCGTTGTTAACAAATGAATAGTGCTACACCCATCGAGGGTGTAGCTCAAGGATGGGACCCGATAAAGTTAAATATTTTTTTTTCAATCATTCTTTTATATCTTTAAATATTTTTAAAAAAATCATAACAATAAAAGATATTTTCTTAATCATTAAATTAAAAAAAATATATTGTTGAACCCATCATCAAGACCCAAGTCTCAACCACTATAGCTTTTTCCTTAACAATAAATTTACATAGAAGTTTCAGATGGAAGATGATACTTCCACATACAAAATGTACTGATAAAGTGTACAGAATCCATATTAGTGCCTTTTTAAAAATAATAATAATTTGTATGTTTATTATTTAATAATAATTCGAGCTTGTCCATCCCTTGGAAGGAACTGCTTCGGATTTTCACATATCAAGATTCACACTGGACATAAAAGTATCTTAATTTAGGACATTATATTTCATTGAGATATTTATCATGGATATGATCTCCACCATGAATAGAGAGCGCCTCGCATCTTTTTTGTGAATCCACATCTCGCCATGCTATTTACCCACCATCGCCTCTCATGACAAACATATTATGATCATCATTGGATGCAATCATTGTAGCGACATGACGAACAACATCATGCATGTAAAATTCCTCAGAGCTACGCGGACTTTGTAGTAGCAAACAAGCATCTTGGAGCTTGCTAACTAAATATTCTAGTCTGTTTCTTGCTCCATCCAATGTATCAATGCCACAGAATAAACACAGACCGAAACCATATCTCAACAAGTCCCGATAGGAAATGTAGTAACCTTGTCGAGCACAAAGCAAAAAGAGGGATTTGAGCTCTCTACCATCAAGATGTTTATAACTCAGTTGTATACAAGAATATACGGGTGACCATATTTCTGTGTCATGTTCTGGAGTGGATTTTGTTAGTTTCAACAGGGCATCCTTCCAGATTCTCGAATTCTTGTTCTTTAATGCCCTAGAAACTGTTACAAGTGCAATAGGAAGACCTCCACATGCTTTAGCTACCTCAATTGCTGTGTTTCGCAAGTCAAGATCATCTTTCGCAAAATCACCTGCCATCTTTTCAAATAAGTTCCATGCTTCTTCTTCTCCTAAAGTGTCGAGTTTAAAGCTGTTCTCTTCGTTGACCATCTCAGAAGCTAGTACATGTCGATCTCTGGATGTGAGTAGTACTTTGCATCTTTCGGAAGGAATAATTCCTATTTCCTCCAAATCAAGTCGCTTCCATATATCATCCAAGATAACAAGTATCTTCTTCTCCTTGTCTTTTTCTAACCTCGCCCGTAGATGGGCTGCTCTTACCATTTCAGTTTTACAATTAGGATCAAGCTTTAGATCTAGCATGTTTGCAATTTCTTCTTGAATTTGACTTAGGTTTGGGCTTTTCGTCACATTTGCCAGAGCCACCTCATCGAATAAGCTTTCTTCCTTGGCTTTCCTGAAAATTTCTTTCATCAGTGTACTCTTTCCAACTCCAGGCGACCCCCACACGCCGATCTTGTTAATATTAGCATCTCCCAATGCCTCCATAATTCTCTTCGTAATTGATATCCTCGAATCCAAGGTCATGTAATCCATGTTTATTGGAGTCACCCTATCTTGCGCAGCAAGACGATGGGAAACGCCGCTGACGAAGTTTTCCATTTTAAGAAGTTCAGCAATATTATCCACCATCTCCTTTGCTTCCCGGCTCATCTGATGTCGTTGCTTCAAGTTCAGGCATGACGGATTAGAGTTCCTCGATTCCCCTTCTTCTTCACCTCCACCAAGTTTCTTGATAATTTCATCCACCTTTTTCAACCACGTTTCTACATTATCTTTAATTTGATCGCCGTTATCTGAAGCAGTTTTAACCTTGCGTTCAACCTCTTTCTGAGCATCCCGCAGCATCATTTCCTGATTCTTCAAATGCTCCATGTTGCTCTTGTAGTGACATGAATAACATAGCCACCGTCCAACTGGTTGAACAGTGTACTCTGCGATTTTCGCTAAAACTGCAAGAACGATCTCCTCCATTCTTGTTTGCCACGGTCCGTCACCAACTTCCTCTTAATTTTTTTTTTTAGGGAATTTGTTTTTTATAAAATTTTTAAACTCAAACAAACAGATGAAAACCAGGAAAAATATAGAAGTTGAAATTGCAATGGCAATAAAGCACGGGGAAAAACAAAGAAATAAGTTCGAGTATCTCTCCTTAGGACATTGATAGACTAGAGGCTGGAGTAAAGAGTCAATAGGATGAAGTTGGAAACCAAATTAAGCAAAGAGAAATGAAAACTAGGTGGGCGGGGTTTTGAGACCAGACTAGAAACAGAGTTGGGAGTGGTATACTGCAATAAAGACGGATCAGTACTAAAATGAATCACGGAAGTAGAACAACAACCCAAGAACGCATTGAGAAAGCCTTTCACCAAAAACCAGAAAAAAGAAAAAGAAAAGAAAAGAAATGGCAATTATCAATATGGCAAAAGGCAGGAACAGAGAAAGGATGATCAACCACTCTCGGTTACTCTTTCACAAATGCGTCACTTTCTTCGTTAGGCCCTGATCCAGTCAAGCTCTGTGCTGAAAGTTCAAATTTTTTTTTTTGTTAACATAATTACAAGTGTGAAAATGCAAATATTATGGAAGAAATATGACACAGATATTTGTTTTTGGGGGTCAGAGTCTGAAGAACTAGATCATCACATATGGTATCTAAACTAATTATTGAACTGTGCTAAATCTTTAAAGCAAACGATGTGGAAAAAACAAATATCATATATATGAAAGAATTTAATTAAACATGATGACTCATAAATTCATACTTTTGATCTTGAAAATCATGATCATACCTCACTTTAATTTTTTCCTCCTCGATGATCTGTAGAAACAGAGTTGGGAGTGGTATACTGTAATAAAGACGGATCAGTACTAAAATGAATCACTGAAGTAGAACGACAACCCAAGAATGCATTGAGAAAGCTTTTCACCAAAAACCAGAAAAAAGAAAAAGAAAAGAAAAGAAATGGCAATTATCAATATGCCAAAAGGCAGGAACAGAGAAAGGATGATCAACCACTCTCGGTTACTCTTTCACAAATGCGTCACTTTCTTCGTTACGCCCTGATCCAATTAAGCTCTGTGCTGAAAGTTCAATTTTTTTTTTTAACATAATTACAAGTGTGAAAATGCAAATATTATGGAAGAAATATGACACAGATATTTGTTTTTGGGGGTCAGAGCAGTGTTTTACATTTCGTACCATACCGGCCGGTACGGCCGAAATTTTTCGTTTCAGCCGTCCGGCCGGTACAAGTACTATATCTGTCCCGTACCGGCTGGTATCGGCCATTCCGAACTAAATTTCGGCCTGTATCGGCCCCGGCCGATATTTCGGCCTGTGTGTTTTTTTTTTTTTTTTCATTTTTTGAAACTACAAACTTATTTTTTAACCCTTAATTCAGCCTAGACTATTTATAATTTATATATATGTATTTATATATAATTTATTTATATATAGACTATTATTTTGAAATATAATTTATATATATATATATATTTATATATATAATTTATTTATATATCGATTATCCCGAAACGTTATCCCGAAATGCTATTCCGAAACGGTACCGATATCGAAATATTTCGTTCCAGTATCTTGACCGGTACGATGTCCGGTACGGTATTCAAAACATTGGATCAGAGTCTGAAGAACTAGATCATCACATATGATATCTAAACTAATTAATGAACTGTGCTAAATCTTTAAAGCAAATGATGTGGAAAAAACAAATATCATATATATGAAAGAATTTAATTAAACATGATGACTCATAAATTCATACTTTTGATTGGAAAATCATGATCGTACCTCACTTTAATTTCTTCCTCCTCGATGATCCGCATCAAAAGTGCAAACCAAGAGCAAAGATGCCAAGATGGTCAACGGAATCAATTAATTAGATGAAAACCAAGATCGACCGGCATTTAGCAGTGAAACATGATTAATAATGTTCGGCGAAGTTGGACATATGACTGACTCTTTATAGTGGGAAGAGTACTGAATATATATATATATATATATATATATATATATATTTATATATATAATGCAGGAAAAAACAAGCACTTACAACCAATAGAGTAAAAACAAAAAAGTATGACACTTAAAAATGACCAAGAGAGTAAGAGTCTTTGTTTACGATATGAGTTTCATATCATCCTATCTCAATATTTTATTTTCTTCTCAAATATTATATAAAATAGATACATTTTAATTTAATTATTATAATTTTCTTAAATTTATAATAAAATATAAAAATAATTTAATTTTTTAAAATTTCAAAAAAAAAGTAATATTATAATAATATTTTAACTTTATAATAATTTTTATTTAACTTTTTCTATATTATTTCTTAAAATACCATAATATGTCATAATTCAAATCATTTTAATACCATTCAAGAACTATTACACGACTATCCACAAATTTTTAATCTCTATCTAATTTCTCAAAGATTCCCTAATTGTAAATTCAGTTATTTGAATTTATGATTAAAATTTTTAAATTTTGCAATTAGCAGTTTCCCTCAACCTGACACGTGTATTCTAGGTGACACATCAGCATTTTAACAAAAATAAATAAATGATTTTAAAATGTGGTTGTCGCCGTGTTCGTTGTGTGCCGTTATTGTCCTATTGACAAATACAGATGACAAATTCTCTCAGAGAATCACAAAATTAGCAACTTCTTGGGACAAAATGGGATCACCGAAACAATACCAAATTACAAAAGCATTCACATTGGGGGACTTATGAAATTTAGGTAAAATAATCTTCTTTCTTTATAATTATCCAATTTTGAGAAATACTGTACTTTTCATTTTCTATTATCTTCCTACTGATTTATTTAAATATTCTTTTATTTTAATTAAGTTTACTGTTCATCCGGCCTGAGTTGTTTGAAAATCTTATTTATAACCAAACATGCTAATGGATATTTCCTGCCGATTGAGTTGAAGAACTTTTCTTCCAAACAAATGAAAAGATTTTGAGTGTCTAAAAATATAAAAATAATTTAATTTTTTGAAATCTCAAACTAAAAAAATAATAATAATAATAATAATATTTTAATTTTATAATATTTTTTATTTAACTTTTTCAATATTATTTCTCAAAATACCAGAATATATCATAACTCAAATCATTTTAATACCATTCACAAACTATTTCACAATCTCTATCTAATTTCCCAAATATTCCCTAATTGTAAATTTAGTTATTTGAAGGTTATGCTTGAAATTTTTAATTTCGCAATTAGAACTTTTTGTCAACCTAACATGCGTATTCTAGGTGACACGTCAGCATTTTTAAAAAAATAAATAAATAATTTTAAAATGTGGTTGTCACACGTCAGCAATTAGAACTTTAATTTTAGCAGCTGCATAAGTAAAATGTATATTACGAACACAACCGATGAATAATTCAGATATATGACTGAATCTTTATGGTGATTGGTGGGAATAGTACTGAATATATATAAATAATAACTAAGAGAGATGGGAAAAATTAGAAGCACGTACGTACCTCTGATCTTTTGCTGCTTTGAAATATGAAGACCGCAAAACAATGACGCTCATTGATGGAATCGATTTTAAAACGCCAAGCTGGATCAGTGTTCGCAAGTCCAACTTTTGTAGCAGCGCATAATAGGGTAAAATGGCTATAGCAGCCAACGTGAACAATGAATCAGATTATCAGGGAGAGAAACGAGCAGATCACGACCAACAAAAACTAAAGAGCCAATAAAAAATATAAAAATAAAAAATAAAATCACTATTATATATAAATAAAAAAATAAAATCACTATAATATATAAATAAAAAATAAAATTACTATAATATTTATCACTATTATATATAAATAAAAAATAAAATTACTATAATATTTATTACTATTATATATAAATAAAAAATAAAATCACTATAATATATAAATAAAAAATAACATTACTATAATATTTATCATTATTATATATATGAAAATAACATCATTATAATATTTATCACTATTATATATACATTAAAAATAAAATCATTATAATATTTATCATTATTATATATAAAAATAAAATAAAATCACTACAATATTTATTAATATTAAAAAATCACTATAATAAAATCACTATAATATTTATGGGACCCACACCTTTTTCAACTACCTATCCAAAAGTCAACAACTCAACATACTTTATACATCAAAACAACTTAAAATACTCTCAATGGGACCCACAAATTCACTCCAATCTCTACTCATAATTATTCACAAATATTCTCAACACTTCTCAAATATTCTCATCACCCAAACGTACCCTAAGAGTCTTTGTTTACTATATGAGTTTTATATCATCCTATTTCATTATATCTTATTATTTCCTTCTCAAATACTATATAAAATAGATATTTTTTAATTTTAAATATTTAACATTTTAATTTAATCATTATCTAATTATTAAAAAAATTTCAAATTTTTATTTTTTTAAATTTCAAAATAAAAATAATATTTTAACTTTATAATATTTTTTATTTAAATTTGTTTATACCATTTCTCAAAATACTATAATAGATCATAACTCAAACTATTTTAATATCATTCACAAACTATTTCACGAATTTTTAACCTCTATCTAATTTCTCAAAGATTTTCTAATTCTCAATTCAGTCATTTGAATTTATGCTCGAAATTTTTAAATTTGGCAATTAATTAGTACTTTCTGTCAACTTGACATGCGTATTCTAGGTGGCATGTCAGCATTTTAAAAAAATAAATAAATAATTTTAAAATGTGGTTGTCGCCGTGTCCGTTGCGTGGCATCTTGACAAATACCAAACAATATGCAAAAGAATCACCAATTACCATCTTTTTGGGACAAAATTGGCATCACCAAAACAATCCCCAAATTAAATATTCCTTTATTTTAATTAAGCTTACTATTCGTCCTGCGTTGTTTGAAAATTTTATTTTAAACCCGGCCCATTATAATAAGAGAAATTTTATTTACAGTTCTATTAGGGGATTACGAGTACAGTCTCATTGATGAATATAGATACAAATTAAAAATTGCCAGTGGAACATGATCGATTACCCACTCCCTAGCTACCTTCTCTTTTCCGAATCCAGCAACATTATAATAAAAATTTAACAAAAAAAAGGAAGAGAAAAGCTTCCTAGTGGGCATAGTCCCGCTCGTGAGTTAAGAGATGGATGCCAATTGATTTGAGTTAGTTGGGATGAAACGAAATGAATTGTTTAATTTTTTTAAAATAAATTTGAATATATTTAAATATTAAGATAAATTTATATAATTTATGTAAAATTGGTCAATCGTATGATTTCCACTAAGTTTTATATATTCCGTTTACGTTATCCGATCCATTAGCTGTCATGAATATAAGAGTATTTAAATGTACTTTTAAGTATTTTATTTTGAAATATTATTTGAATATAAAATGTTTTTTATTTTTTAAAATTATAAGACTCTGTGCATTGCTCACATATAAATATATATATATATATATATATATATATATAATGACTAAGAAAAAACAAGCACTTACAACCAATAAAGAAAAAACAAAAAAGTATGACATTTAAAAATGACTAAGAGAGTTAGAGTCTTTGTTTACCATATGAGTTTCATATCACCCTATCTCATTATATGTTTTATTTCTTTCTCAAATACTATATAAAATAGATACTTTTTAATTTAATTATTATCTAATTATTATAATTTTCTCAAACTTATAAAGAAACATAAAATAATTTAATTTTTTCAAATCTCAAAACAAAAATAATATTAAAAAATAATATTATAATTATTGTTTAACTCTATATTATTTTTTATTTAACTTTTTCTATATCATTTCTCAAAATACCATAATATATCATAACTCAAACTATTTTAATATCATTCACAAACTATTTCATGACTAGTCATAAATTTTTAATCTCTATCTAATTTCTCAAAGATTCCCTAATTATAAATTCAGTCATTTGAATTTATGCTTGAAATTTTTAAATTTGGCAATTAGTACTTTTCGTCTACCAGACACGCCTATTCTAGGTTGCACGTCAGTATTTAAGAAAAAATAAATCAATTAATGGTTGTCACAAGGGTGTGTAATCGGTCTAGTTTGATCCGGTTTTAAACAAAATTTAAGACCGAACTTGTTTTTGCCGATTTTACATTTTTCAAAACTAATTATGCACTAATTATTTTTCTAAACTGGTATCTCTGATTTTTACAGTTTCCAGTCCAGTTTTCCAATTTTTTTAAATGTTAGTTTGTCATTAAAAATCTATTAATAAAAAAAACTGCTTCAAAAAATCTGTAGTTGAGAATAGAAAGGAGATTTCATTCATGTAAGAGATGTAAAGTACTGAACTGGACACAAGACTCTTTGCATTTCACGGATAATTGTTTTTTATATTCTCCCAAACTTAGAAACAAAAAATGCTAGCATTTTCAATAGGAAAAGTCTACCCTGCCGCCCCACTTGTACCGCTCGTTGTGACCGCTGGGTTTTTTTTTTAACTCAATGATGAAGGAAGTGATTTTAAGTGTATTAGTGTATTTTTTTTTATTTTTTAAAAATATTTAAATATATTACAAAAATGTGAAAAGAAAAATAAAGAAAAAATAAAAACTCAAAATATGTTGTGTGGTAAAACTGATCGGGCTACTATATAATATTTTTAATTTAATCATTATCTAATTATTAAAATTTTTTCAAATTTTTATTTTTTTAAATAAAATAAAAATAATATTAAAAAAATAATATTTTAACTTTATAATATTTTATATTTAAATTTTTTTATACCATTTCTCAAAATACTATCATAGATCACAATTGAAACTATTTTAATATCATTCACAAACTATTTCACCAATTTTTAACCTTTATCTAATTTATCAAAGATTTCCTAATTCTCAATTCAGTCATTTGAATTTAGGCTTGAAATTTTTAAATTTGGCAATTAATTAGTACTTTCCGTCAACCAGACAAGCGTATTCTAGGTGGCATGTCAGCATTTAAAAAAAATAAATAAATAATTTTATAATGTGGTTGTCGCTGTGTCCGTTGCGTGGCAACTTGACAAATACCAAACGATATGCGAAAGAATCACCAATTACCATCTTTTTGGGACAAAATTGGCATCACCGAAACAATCCCCAAATTAAATATTCCTTCATTTTAATTAAGCTTACTGTTCGTCCGGCGTTGTTTGAAAATTTTATTTTAAACTCGGCCCATTATAGTAAGAGAAATTTAATTTACAATTCTAATTAGGGGATTACGTGTACAGTTTCATTGATGAATATAGATAAAAGAGAAAAAAAAATTATTTTAAAAAGAGTTAGTCTACATACATTTTCTAAATAGAAACTATTCATGCAAACTCATACAGTTAAGTTTAAAAAAAATTAAAAATTATAATAATATCTTTTTTAAAATGATACTTTTTTCTCTTTTATCCTCATATATTATTGGGACTGCATATACAATCTTCTATTCAGAACTGCAAATAGAATTTTTATTTTAAAAAAAATATTTTTATAATTTATAATTTTTTTAAACATAATTATATGAATTTGTAAGTTGACTAAACTTATGATGTATGGGAATATGCAATTATCATGTTATTAAAGTGCTAGAATTAACAATACTAATTATGTAAGCAACGTTTCATGATTTTGATGTCCAGCCAGCAGAAAAGTTTCAATGGCAACAAAAGTCATGTAGCCTGACAAAGCATGCAAGCTGGCTGGGAATTAAAAATTAAAAATTGCCAGTGGAACATGATCGATTACCCACTCCCCAGCTACCTTCTCTTTTCCTAATCCAGCAACATTGTAATAAAAAATTAACAAAAAAAAAAGTGAAAAAGCTTCCTAGTGGGCGTAGTCCCGCTCGTGAGTTAAGAGATGATGCCAATTGATTTGAGTTAGTTGGGATGAAATGAATTGTTTAATTTTTTTAAAATGAATTTGAATATATTTAAATATTAAAATAAATTTATATAATTTATGTAAAATTGGTCAATCGTATGATTTCAACTAAACTTTATATATTCTGTTTACGTTATCCGATCCATTAGTTGTCATGAATATAAGAGTAATTTAATGTATTTTTAAGTATTTTATTTTTAAATATCATTTAAATATAAAATATTTTTTATTTTTTAAAATTATAAGACTGTGCATTGCTCACGTATATAAATATATATATATATATATATATATATATATAAATAATGACTAAGAAAAAACAAGCACTTACAACCAATAAAGAAAAAACAAAAAAGTATGACATTTAAAAATGACTAAGAGAGTAGAGTCTTTGTTTACCATATGAGTTTCATATCATCCTATCTCATTATATGTTTTATTTCTTTCTCAAATACTATATAAAATAGAAACTTTTTAATTTAATTATTATCTAATTATTATAATTTTTTCAAACTTCTAAAGAAACATAAAAATAATTTAATTTTTTCAAATCTCAAAAGAAAACTAATATTAAAAAATAATATCATAATAATAGTTTAACTCTATATTATTTTTTATTTAACTTTTTCTATATCATTTCTCAAAATACCATAATATATCATAATTCAAACTATTTTAATATCATTCACAAACTATTTCATGACTAGTCATAAATTTTTAATCTTTATCTAATTTCTCAAAGATTCCCTAATTATAAATTCAGTCATTTGAATTTATGCTTGAAATTTTTAAATTTGGCAATTAGTACTTTTCGTCCACCAGGCACGCCTATTCTAGGTTGCACGTCAGTATTTAAGAAAAAATAAATCAATTAATGGTTGTCGCTAGGGGTGTAATCGGTCTAGTTTGATCGGTTTTAAACAAAATTTAAGACCGAACATGTTTGTACCGATTTTACATTTTTTAAAATTGACTACGTACCAGTTACCCACCTAAACTGATATCTCCGATTTTTACAATTTTCGGTCCAGTTTTTCAATTTTTTTAAATGTTTGTTTGTCATTAAAAATCTGTTGATAAAAAAGAAATGCTTCAAAAAATCTGTAGTTGAGAATAGAAAGGAGATTTCAAGCATGTAAGAGAACTAAAGTACTGAATTGGACACAAGACTCTTTGCATTTCACTGATAATTGTTTTTTATATTCTCCCAAACTCATAAACAAAAAATGCTAGCATTTTCAATAACACGAAAAGTGTGCAAATAATATTTTTTTAAAGTATTCTTTCAGTTCTATTTAGAATTATTTGTCTCCATTGTTGTATTGTATCTATTCTTTGAGTTCCTCTGTTGAGCACACTAACATTTTGTAGGTATTTTCTATAATTGTGGATTGACTAGGAAATACTTGTCGACATCCTTTAATGGTGATAGAAGTCTTTGTCCTTCTGTTTTAATGTATAAAGTTATGTGCTTTATACCACCTTCATTCTTTCATCCCAAGCAGAAAAAATCTCAGAAATTTAACCTAACAATTTACATATACTTAATATTTATGATAGAAACTTGAAAGTAGTTGGGTCCTATATACATGGTTGTTGAGTTGCATAATAAATGCAAGCGGGTGAAATTCAAATTTGAAGTGAACACGAATCACTTTTTCATTCTCTGATCAGAAAGAAAATCTATGGGTTCGATTAGGTCTTAGTTCTCTATCACATGGCCGAAATGAATATCTAAATCTAACAAGTAATGAAATGAAAAAAAAAATGGAGAAGCATTACCGTGAGGTGAGGCCGAAGGTTTGTGTGGCGAGGAAGAGAGGCGAGAGTTCGAGACAGAGACGAGAGGCAGAGAGGCATAGATGAGAGTGGGGCAGAGAGGCGAGGCAGAGAGTGAGGCAGTCTGCAGAGAGGCGAGGAAGAGACGAGAGTGAGGTTTGATTTTAGCCTTTAGGGTTTATTGGCATTATTGCCTTTTGGAAGTCTAAAGAGTGTCATTTAGACTGTTGGTTTTTGGAGATTTGGAGAGAAACCGGTGCCATTTTCTGTTGGTTTCTTCTATGTAGATGGTTCTTCTTCTTCTTCTTAATGATAATTATAATTTTTATATATTTGTAATACATTTAATACATAGTTATAGACTATAGTGATTTAGTTATAGTGATTATTAGACTATATAATAGTATTAATATTATACTATTAATATTAGTTATATATTAGTATTAGTTATAGTGATTTAATATAACTATATTAGTACAACTATAACTATAGTCTATATTAGACTATTAGTATTAATTATAGGTTAGTATTAGTTATAGTGATTTAATATAACTATATTAGTATAACTATAACTATAGTCTATATTAGTATAACTACAAATGTCCTATGTACTTATCAAAACTTAGTGATAATATTTGAGTGATTTTTTTTCTTTTTATATATTATATATAAAACTTATATATAAAAAATATTTTGTATAATATTATTTTTGTATAAAACTTATATATCTATAATATTATTATTTTTTTATTTTTTTCTCCAATCGGGTCGGTCCGGTCCCGAAACCACGAAATCGGAATCGGACTGAGTCCCACTGGTTTGTGCAAATAAAGAACTGGTTCCAGACTGGAAAACCGGCCCAACCGGTCCGATTCAATCCTATTTTCCAGTCCAAACTTACACCACTAGTTGTCGTCGTGTCCGTTGCATGGTGTTATTGTCATATTGACATAGATAAATGATAAAACAACTACTCCTTTACAATTTTTCTATAATTTTCTAATAAAATAATATTTTTTGATATATTTATTTTAATTTTGATTTTGATTTGATGTGTTTGAAATTTAAAAAAATATTATTTTATTGATAAATTATAAATAAAGTGTAATTCGATTGTAAGGCCGTCATTGCTCATTGGCAAATACCAAACGACAAATTCTCCAAAAGAATCACCAAATTAGCATCTTCTTGGGACAAAATGGGATCACCGAAACAATTACCAAATTATAAAAGCATTCACATTGGGGGACTTATGAAATTTAAGTAAAAGAATCTTCTTTCTTTATAATTATCCAATTTTGAGAAACACCGTACTACTCATTTTCTATTATCTTCCTACTGATCTATTTAAATATGAGATGTGCTAGGTACAGTATGCTTAAGCAATCCTTGCGTACGCTACTGTTTGTTGTTTGTACATATCAGCTTAGGTCGAATGACCAAATTGACCTCCTGCTACTTTCAGCCTTTCACGAAGAGAAGGAATTCAAAATCAGAAATCCTTTTGCTGTATTCACCCGTGCGACCCAGATTGTTCCTCCACCACCAGCGTCGTGCTCATCTACTCCACCACAGGCATTGTGCGCATCTCCTCCATCACCATCAGCTTGTAACGTTGACCCAAAGCAAAAGAGAAAATCGTTTTGCCTCTAGCAGCCTCGCGTGACCCAGATTTTTTTGTCTCCTCCACCACCGCCGTCGTGCTCAACTCTTCCACCATCATCAGCTGATAAATTCGACCCAAATCAAACGAGAAAAATTGAGACCTCTGCCACCCTCGATAAGAGGCCTCTACGCCACTTGAGATCATCTCCTCCACCATGAAGTTGCCACCAACTAGGTAGTTGCTCTGTTCTCACTCTTTTGTCTTGGTTTCAATTTCGGCTTTAATAATGCTCATATGTTTGAACTAGCTTAGCTTGCAAATTATTAAGTTCATAAATTTATCTTTTTTTTCCTGATGATAAGTATGACATTGTCTTCGGAAGAAACTACCTACATTCATCTGAATTTAGCATTTCAAAATAATCATTTGGCTATGCCCAAAAAAAAAAAAAATTAGCAAAAAAGAAGGGCAATTTCCCACTGCTGTTTTTTCCTTCTGTATCAGTGTTTTATATTGTTTGATTTATTTTTTAAAGTGAATTAGAGAAGCATGATATGACATAGTTTGTTTCCCTCAAGGAACTTGTTTTCTTGGGGCTGTGTAGATGAAGAATATACTTTAGTTGTGATCAGTGGATTGCTTTTTGTGTTAAGACTCTGGGTGTTCTTACCCATTGTTATTACCTGATTATTAAATTACATGTTCAGGAATAGACTATCTGCTTTGCATTCTCCATTATCAGTCTTTTTTTTCTTCTATTCATATTTCTTGCCGATCAACATTCTCCTAAGTTGGGTGGAAAACTTTACCTACTGGAGTTTCTTAATTCATAACCTTTTTGGAATAGTGATATTTTAGGTATTCACCTTCAATATTTCTGTTGTTCTGTTGTACTGAGATTTTTTAATGATTTATTTTGATTATTTTTCAGATGTAACAAGTGAAAGTTATAAAAATATAGTAGTTTTATTTATTTTACTCATCATTGATGAGATATTTAAAACTGTTGCATAATACTATGGTCCACCCATGTCATGGAATCTCGTCACCAAATTCATGTGATTGTGGTTCAAGCGCGCCTGCGTGTGGAGTGAACGGCCATATTACTCATGATTAGACTATGATTCTCTTTATTACTAATGTTTAATGATTAAAGAATTATAACGCTTGTCAAATTAATTTTTGATGAGAGGTATTTTATTTAGGCACATTCTTACTATTTTAAGATGTAAAGGATGAGAGGCATTTTATGTAGGTACATTCTAGCTATTTTCTTAGTCAAGGATGATCGATAGGTGCCTTCAAAGTACATTATAGACAGGTGGCGGAAGGACATTAAGCATAGGTATGTTCTCATTCGAAGCAGTTATAATGATTTGAGTAGTAAACCAGCTGCTGGAAGGTTTGCTAATTTGATTAAGTTATGCTACGAAGTCGCTACAAATGCAACTGAAAGCAATCATGATTCAATGGATATGATACAGAAGTTGTTGGCTATGAATTTGAGCTACACAAAAACCAAGACACAACATATGCTTGTGAATATTGGTACCTACAGTAGAGAAAAGGGAAGTTTGAAAGAAATGTTGAGTCTTCGTCTTGTTAGAGGTAAAGAGAGGCTTCTATCGAAGAGGATGTCATCTACAGTAGAGATGGTTATGAGGAAGCCACAAAATTTACGTAGACAATCTGAGACCCGTGCCAATAGAAAGAGGAAAAATGTATTCAATTTGCTTGTCATATTTATGTAAAGTTGTTTCATAAATCTATTTAATTTAATTATGTATGGTTGAAATGTAGGGAAGTCAACTTCCAGATAGTATCATAATTACCTAGCAGAATGTAAAGTCAAATAGTATAGGCAAATATGTGCACAGGAGTGGTGGCAAAAAGTGCTTGGTCAGAGCATGTTGAGGTCCCTATAGACACCATTAGTTTCTGGAAATTGGACAGTCACCTTTATAAATTAAGGTAGAGTGCAGGAAATTAAAACTTAAAATATAAAACATGATCCAGTTTTACATGCATTGGCTGATTAGGACTGGGCTCAGACATAATTACTATTTTGGGCGGAAGCAGCTCCTCCACCACCTCGCACCACTTCGTTAGGGCTGGGCTCAGACGTACGGAATTACTCTTTTGGGCAAAGCTTTGGTCTTAGGGAGGAAGGAAGAGCAATCTCTCATGAAGAGAAGACCAGCCAAATGAGGAAGGGGGAAGTCATCACAAGGAGAAGATCTATCTCGAGCAAGACGACGTCGTAAACCCAACTTAGTAAAATGGGGCGTTTTTGCCACGTTGGCGTGCATGCCCAGTCCTCTGATATGGGACTGCATAAAGAATTTCTCTTTAAGTATTCCTTCATTTTAATTAAGCTTAAAGTTCATCCAACCTGAGTTGTTTGAAAATCTTATTTTAAACCCGCTCCATTATAACAAAACATTCTAATTTTAAAAAATACATAATTAAGAATAGGATGAATATGTTGGTTTTTAAACTTAGAAATGATTAAAATATTTGATATAAAGTAAAAATAACTTGAACCATTACCTTTGTTCAATGTATCGGTTAAGTTGTTTAGATTTAAATGAAAATGTGTTTTGGTACTTGAACTAATGTATGCCTCTTGGGGATATGAGCCTTAACCGCTTCCCAACCAAAGAAAGGGTTGTGTCCTTTGGTGAATTAGAAATATTTTCAATGTATTCTCTAATATTTGAGAAGTTGTGACTTTTCAAAAGTATTCATTCATTTTAGTTGTGACTTTACACAAATACTCTTTTATTTATATAAGTTGTGACTTTTCACAAGTACTATTTCATTTATGTGATATCACTTTTCACATATACTATTTCATTTAAATAAGTTATGACTTTTCACAAGTGTCATTTCATTCTAGTTGTGACTTTTCACAAGTGCCCTTTAGTTCTCTATAAATAGGAAACCCACCCACAAATTCATTAAGTCCAAATTCTTTATAAAAATTAGAGAAACACTTTCTCATTCTTTTATCTTTTTTTCTTTGGGCTTTGACTATTTTATATTGGGTTCGAGGATCTCCTTTTGTGTGCACCGACGAGGAGATTAATGGGAACCGATGTTTTTGTATATTAGGAGTAGACTATCAAGAAGCCTAATGCATATTTATAATTGGAGGCAGCGAAACCTACTATAAGGAAAATGTCCATCACAACGTATCTCAATACCGAGTTCTCTCTCTCTAATTTGTTTTTGTTATTTTACATATTCTCTAGTTTACAAAGCGTTTCAAAATATTTATCAACATAATAATATTTCCTCCCGATTGAGTTGGAGAACTTTTCTTCCAAACAAATGAAAATATTTTGAGCATGTAAAAAATACATGTTTTATAATGACGGGATACATTGCTATTTTAATTTTGATTATTAAAAAAATAGGTAGTGATAAGGTCACTGTCTATCTACTACTCAAGTGCATTTCCAGTTTTTTTATTTTTTATCATTTTATTTTAATTATTTTTTTAACATCTTTAATCATTATGAAAAAAATTTAAAAAATTATATAACTTTATTAATACTCACTTTTTTAATCATTAAATAAAATAAAAAAATAGTAGTATATATGAGAATATGCATTTATCATGAAATTAAAGTGCTAGAATTAACAATACTAATTATGTAAGCAACGTTTAATGATTTTGATGTCCTGGCAGAAGAAAAGCTTCAATGGCAGCAAAAGTCACGGAGCCCGACAAAGCATGCAAGCTGCTGGGAATTAAAAATGGACGTTGCTACGTCCACAGAGGATTTCCACAGAAATCCTCTACCGAATACACAAAATCTTTTTTTTTTTTTTTTAATCTTTTCTTTCACTATTTTTTTAAACTATTTAAATATTTTTTAAAAATAAAAAAAATCACATATTCATTTTAAAACACTTACTTAATTATTAAGTAAAAAAAATAAAAAAAGATTTCGGTATCTTTTCTGTAGACATAGTGTTTTCCATACAAATATGGTTGTTCTAGCTTGATGCATTCATGTTGACTACAAATATTAATATTATAAAAGCGTTAGGGAAGATAAATAGTCAATTGTACAAAAATTTAAGCAGCTTTTAATGCCTCGTTTGGTTAGATATATGAAAATAAAAATTGAATAAAAATATTATAAAATTAAAAAATATATATTTTTATATTATTTTATTTTGATATTTAAAAAAATTAAATTATTTTTTGTGTTTTATTTAAAAATTTAAAAAAATTATAATAATTATGTTATAATTTCGTAAAAAAATTTAAAAGTTAAAAATTAAAAATTAAAAAATATTTATTAAAAAGAAATGAAATGATTTTTAAAAGTAAACCAGGTTTAAACCTAAATCCCATCCAAATGATGGAAAGTTAAGCCCACTCGTCTATTGATGATAAAAAATGAACAGTTGTGTTATAAGTGGCCATCTACTGCTTCACTAGTCTTGTTGAATTAAATTGAGATGAGTTGAATTTTTTATAAATGATAATTAGTTGATATGGTAGAGTGAGTTTTGTGTGACTTATCTAAGATGAATTTAAATGTTAAGATAAATTTAGATGTATTTATAAAAAGTTAAAAAAGATTATAGATCTCGCTTTTAAAGAGATGTTGAGTTGAAAAAAGTTATGAGTCTCACGTGTAAAGAGATTTTAAGTTAAAAAATTCTATTTGCATTCCCCACTTGGGGACTGTATGTGCAGACCCTTTATTAAATGAGAAAAAACATCATTTTAATAGGGATAAGCTTGTATTATAGTCTCTAAATGGAGACTGTATCTAGCATTACTTTTTTAAATTAAGATGAGTTTAGTAATTTCAAAATTAAGTGATTGAATATTAGACTCAATTTTAAATTAGACTAAACATAATTAATTTCAATTCAATCCAAATTTCAATCGGAATTTAAAGTCGAGGCTAGGATTGATATAAAAATTTTATCTAAATTAAAAGTCATAATTTTTTAAATTTTTATTTAAAATATAATAAATAATTTATTTTTAAAAATTTTAAAATAATATTAATATTAAAAATAATTTTTTATTTAATTTTTTACTGTCATCTCAATTTACTGTAAATTTCCCTGATTTAAGTTGGATCATCCGCGCGCCCCCCCAACCCCAAGGCGGCCGGACCTCTCTCTCTCCCTCTCTGATTTCAGGTTTGATTGTTCCTCTCTGCTGAGCTCTCAAGGGGTGTTCTGGGATGAGCTTCGAAGTTCTCTCTTTCCCTGTATTTTTTTCTCACTCCTGATTTTTATCTCATGGGTTGATTGTTATGAAGCCCACGAAGCAGTAAATTGGGCTTCAGCTTGGAGGAGATCGCGGGCCATCAGATAGGATATGAGAAACGGAAAGAATAAAACGCAGTGTTGCGTAGCGTCGGTTATATGCATTGTTATCTTTTTACTTTGTTGCCTTTTTAATTACAGCTATAAATAAACACGTGTAAGGCATATGTGAGCCAAGTTAGTTAATGGCAGAGCATATAGTGGAGGTCTGGAACGTGTGTGGGGATTCATTCCTGGAAATTGAGAAAACTGAAATCAGCATGGAGGAAGGTGCGCCTCGAACAACACCTATTTTCACTTTTATCACTATCCCTGTTCGTCGTCTTCAACAATATTCATCTAACCAAATATCCATTAGCATACAATCTGCCATTTAATTCATCTATTACTTAAGCCCCATTACAGTGGTATCAGGTCTACGATCCTATTCCAAACCATTCAACCATTCATTATTTCTCTAATTTCTCCATTACTCATACTACCATTTCCTTACAGTCATTCATCCGAATACATTCATTCATGGCTGATAACACTAGATCTAAATAGCAAGAAGTGTTGCAGCGGCAAGAAGCTCAAGAGACTCGGATGCAGGCCCAGGAGGAACGAATGCATGCAATGCGTGCAGACATAGCACAATTGACTGAGATGGTGAAAACCTTAGTCACAAACCAGACGGCACAAGTAGTTCACCGTGAGACATATCACCAGCAAGACAGGGAATTCCAGGATTTTAGGCGTGAAGGCCCGAGAGGGGTGAAACTGGATTTTCCTTACTTTGATGGCACCGATCCAGCAGGTTGGATTTTCAAAGCTTCACACTATTTTGATTATCATCAAACACCTCCTGCACAACGATTGTTAATGGCATCATATCACATGAACGGGGATGCATTAATATGGTATCAAGATGCAGCAGAGACAGCACAATTTAACAACTGGGACACCTTTTCTAGTGCCTTATTGCTTAGGTTTGGCCTCACAGCCTATGACGATCCCATGGAGGCACTTACACGCCTCAAACAAGTGTCTACTGTGGTCATTTATAAGGCTCAATTTGAAGCCCTCTCAAACAGACTTAGAGGACTCACTGAATCACACAAGCTGAGTTGCTTTCTCAGTGGATTAAGGGATGAAATCCGTCTTCCCGTGCGGATGTTCAAACCCTTGAGCCTCAATGTGGCTTTTGGGCTTGCCAAAATCCAAGAGGAGTACCTGTCTAGTTCAAAACATTCAGGCAAGAGCTGGTTGGACAGAAACAATCCAGGGAATAGTTATTCCTAGAGTAAGCTTCAGGGAGCAGGTCAGAAACAATTCAAACCAAGGAGAGAAATTCCCTCATCTCAAATGGATGAAAAAAGGAAAAGGGGCCTATGCTACTATTGTGAGGAGAAGTGGAATCCTAATCACGTGTGCAAATCTCCAAAAGTGTATGTATTGCAAGGGTGTGCTGAAGATGAAGAAGATAAGGGTGAAGAAATTTTTTTTGATTCACATGACAGGCAAGAAGGCCAACAACCTGAAACCAAGTTGGAAATATCCCTCAATGCCATCACGGGAACCCCCAATCAGAATACCATGCGAATCCATGGCTTTATGGGTGGGGAGAGGGTGCTGTTTTTGGTGGATTCAGGAGGCACTCACAACTTCCTGGATCCTTCTATTGCCAGGAAGGCAAAGCTGAAGGTGAATACCAATCAAAAGCTCAAGGTACGAGTGGCCAATGGCGAGTTGGTCACAAGTGAAGGGGCATGTACATCCACATCAATCAGATTACAAGGTAACCAGTTCACTACTTCTTTTTACTTGTTAACCTTGGGTGGTTGTGACGCTGTTTTGGGTATACGATGGCTGGAAAATCTGGGCAATATAACTTGGAATTTCTCTAAGTTAGTCATGCAATTTATGTGGCAAAATAAATTGGTTGAGCTGAAGGGTCTCCACTTGGGGAGACCATCATTTGGGGAAGGAAAGGAAGTCCTCTTGAACAGTATGAATGGACCCAAAGGAGTTTTGATCCAATGTTCTGCTGTACAATCCACAGTCCCAAACCCAAACACAATCCCAAACACAACCCACAACCAAAACAGAGAGCTCACCGTGTTGTTACAACACTTTAAACATGTTTTTTCAGAACCTGTAGGATTACCACCCAAGAGAACCCATGACCACAAAATTACATTAAAAGAGGGAACCCCACCTATCTCCACAAGACCATACCGATACCCATTTTACCAGAAAATTGAGATTGAGAAAATGGTCACTGAATTGCTCAAATCAGGAATGATTAGACCCAGTTCTAGCCCTTTTTCCTCACCAGTTTTACTAGTCCGCAAGGCTGATGGGAGTTGGCGCCTATGCGTGGACTATAGGGCCTTAAATCAAGAGACGGTGAAGGATAAGTTCCCTATTCCCGTCATTGATGAGTTGTTGGATGAGTTTTATGGTTCCGTGATTTTCTCTAAAATGGACCTAAGATCAGGGTACCATCAAATCAGGGTGGTTCCTGAGGATGTTCACAAAACTGCGTTTCGCACTCATGAAGGGCACTATGAATTCTTGGTAATGCACTTTGGGCTCACCAACGCCCCGTCCACCTTCCAAGGGTTAATGAATGAACTTTTTAGACCCTTCTTGAGAAGGTTTGTACTGGTTTTTTTTGACGATATATTGGTGTATAGCCAAACTGTGGAAGATCATATAGAGCATGTAAGGCTAGTGTTGGAGGTTCTAGAAAAAAATCAGCTTTATGCTAAGCTGTCCAAGTGCAGTTTTGGGGTTTGAGAAGTGGAATACTTGGGACACATAGTGTCGAGTGAAGGAGTTAAAGCTGACCCAAGCAAGATAGTTTCCATGGTAGAGTGGCCCACTCTCACCAACTTAAAAGCCTTGAGAGGTTTTTTGGGCCTAACGGGATATTACCGTAAGTTTAT